>NW_025776925.1:0-282397 GCF_021130785.1 Homalodisca vitripennis | reverse complement strand
GTAACTGATGTTGTCAGAATAACCCGGATGGAAGGAACGAATCAAATCGCAACTCCCGGGCATATCCTAACCTTCAACTTACCCCACCCTCCGGAGACGATTAAGGCAGGATATCTTGTTCTTTCTGTACGTCCGTACTTTCGAAACCCACAGCGATGTTTTCGATGTCAGAAGTTCGGACATTCTAGCAAAGTATGCCAAAACAAAGAACTGTGCGTACAATGCGGTAAGGAAGACCACAACGAAAAGACATGCAACATAGAACCCTTCTGCGTTAACTGCAAAGGAAAACAACTCCGCAGCCTCAAGAAATTGTAAGATATACATAGAAGAAAAGGAGGGTAATAAAGATTGCCACAGTTAACAAGCTGTCATTCGTGGATGCTCGCAAAGAGTAATAGAAGACGAACAGCTCAACTGCCGAAGAAAGATGTGTCTTACGCAAAAGCTGCTGCCTCGACAACCCGAGATACTCCTTCCTGTTCTCATTTGTTCTTCCTTGGAGGCGATGGTTGAAGCCCTGACACAACAAATGGCAAATGTGATTAGTTTACTCTCGGCTAACTTCAATCCAATCCCCCAAGTACAACAGAAGCTACTTCCAGCGAAGACATCCGACGATCCTCGTCTACAGAGCACTAGAGCAAAATTCCTAAAAACACCAAACGTAAAAACTAATGTATCCGAGAAACTAAAGCCTCAACAGCAAACGCCAGCTGAAAGAAAAGCGCTCAACGACAAACTAAAACAAAGTATTAAGAGTAAGATTAACAACCGCTCCCAAGGATCACCAAACACTTCCACACATTCCCGTTTTTCATCCCAATCAAGTGTTAAGGAGGAGGAACGAGATTGTGGGTGAACAAACCTTAGAAAACAGAATTCAAGACAGTCACAGGTAAATTTAAAAATCCACAATTCCTCAAAAACCAGAAATAAAATAACTTTTTTTTAAATAACAAATAAATGTTTTCAATACTCCAATGAAACATAAACTGATTAAAATCAGGCGTTGAAGAATTAAAACATCTTCAGGAGTCAAAGCCCAAGTGTAGTCTGCATCCAGGAAACTAAATTTCACTGGGAAAATCATTTTTTCCTTGAAGGGTTTCGATATTTATCGTTACGATAACCTCCACAACCTTAATGCATGTGGGGGTACAGCTATTTTCGTGGATGCAACAGTTGGCGGCAAAAGAAGTGAACTTAAACACTTCCCTGCAAGCTTCATGTATCTCCATTTCGGTTCCTTTTAAAATAAATATATGTTCTGTATATTTTCCACCTCCCACCATTCGTTCTCGACAGACAGGAGCTGTCAGACCTGATTAATCAGTTGCCCCGTCCATTTCTCATGATTGGTGATTTCAACGCTCATCACCATTTCTGGGGATCTAATACCTGTTCCTCAAGAGGCAACTTGGTTGTCAAGAATCTGCGACGAAGCCAACTTGGTTGTATTAAATAACGGCTCCCCTACATATTTATGCCCTCGAACTGGATCTTGGTCTGTCATCGATTTATCGATTTGCAGCCCGCGGTCTTGCACATAGAATAGACTGGCAGCTAATCACGGATTTACATGGAAGCGACCATGTTTCCAATCCCTGATTAGCTTTCCAGATACGGTGATACAAAGAAACAGGAGACCGAAATGGATTATTAAAAAAGCCGATTGGAATAAATTTAACGAAACCATAATAACCCCAGAAATAAATATTCCATTGGATATTAAAACCGCAGTCACTAACATAAATAATTCTATATTGCATGCAGCTCAGGACAGTATAACCTATATCTTTCTAGTACACCGAAGCGGAACTTTGTTCCTTTGGTGGACAGAAGAATGTAGTAAAGCTTCTTCGAGACAGAAGAAAAGCTCTAAGAAAATTTAAAATCAGGCCTACTCAAGAAAACCTAGAGTTTATACCGACAAAAGAGAGCTAAAGCCCGCCAGATTTTTAGGATTTCGCAGAGACAGTCGTGGCAAGCGTTCACCAATTCCATAACAAGGGCGACGGCTTCTTCAGTAGTATGGAGGAAGCTTCGCTCGGTTTGTGGAAAACCCCCTCCCAACCTATCCTAGAACTTAAGGTTGGGAATAATATCATTTCCAATCCTCAAGAGGTCCGCAAACCAGTTGTCTCGTAATATAGCTGAAGGGGGGGTTCGGCATGTCCCTATCTTCCCTATGTAAAATACCATATCTTTAGGTACACATATCTCAATAACTAATAAAGATATCCAGTTAATTTTTTTTTTTGTTGTGTTCCCCACACCTTAATCTTTAATTAGAGGCGATTGGTTTTTTATTTCTCAAAAATGTTTTCCCCAAAAAAATCTTTTTTTTAATTAGTCATTAAATATTTGCGGATGTTATTTGTATATTTTTTTAATGACAAATTTTAAAAATAGGAATATCATAAAACCCATCGCTTAAAAACAAAGATATAAGTGTGGGGAACACAACAAAAAAAGAATTAACTGGATATCTTTAGTAGTTTTTTGATATATGTGTACCTAAATGTTAAAAAAATCTACTTTTCGGAAAACGCCAAAAAACCAAACTTTATTATGAAAAACGGAAAAAAAACCTACCTTAGTGCAATGCCTGCTCCATAGGAAGGGTTTGTCAGGGTCTTCCATATCTTCATAAACATCTTCTAACCTCTTATTGGCAATGCTTGAGCTGTTTACGGCACCGTTTTTCAATTTCTTTGCATAGCTTTTATCCGATTTTTTTATCCGCACCCTCGTCAAGCTCCTTCATGACACGGATGCAGTTTGACCCAGGATTGATTCCAAGTTTGTGTAAAATTTTACACTTTATAATATTACCACGGTTGTAAGTAGCTATTGCTTCACACACTCCTAGTTCCCAGGTATTCTTCATTACAAAAAACTGCTTTAGGAACCCGAGACCAGATGACACTGTTCAGGGATTCGCTAGGATTCTGCGTGCCCCCGTGCAGACACTTACGCAGCAGATTGCTCTTTGAGAGAGATCCCTGAAAATAGGCTTTAATTTCATCCATAACAATTGGAGGCAGATGGGTGTGGGTCCTTATGATTGTATGGTTTTTCCTCAGCTATAGCTTTCTTGAATTTGCACCATGTATCAGGTTCCATTTGGGGCATAGTGCATGAGCAGGTTCAGCGTTAGATGAAACAAGATGAAAGTAAGTCGCCCAGACTGCTGCTTTCATTTTCTGCAAACTATCTGTATTCCTCATAATTGCCAGACCATAATATGTCTGTATTTCATCTATAACAGAGTTAGTCAAGCGAACCACGGCCTCCTATCTTTTTACCATCGGAAAGATCTTTTTTTCCATATTTTAGTCTTTAGAGTTCGGAGCCTGGTGCCCATTACGTTTTCTAACATGAGCTATACACTTCTAACTTTTCTGTTACATACTCTGGGCCATAAGGGGCTTCCTTTTGAATGGTTGGGAAATGCAGCACTGTCGCCGTCACCTAAGTAATATCTGTATTTGATACCCCTAGTAGCCTCTGATTTCCTGAACATGTCAACAACACCGGCCACCTCCATTCCACCACTTGTCCCGGCATAGTTAGCAGCACAATTACCTTCATGTTGTTGATTTAGTCTGTTTTTTGCACCTACAAAATCTGCTAAATACCCTAACATCTACTACTTTCCCGGTATTAGCGGCAATAGCAGTAATAACACCGTTGTGTGGAGACATGGCCGCGGCGCTGCCAGGTTTCCGTCCAAAAAATACCAGTTATATTCATATCGCCATCATTTTCAACCACAGCTTCTGTGGCTGCTTGTTTCATTTCTTCTTCACAAATTTCTTTTTGCTGTTGCTTGCAGAGGGTTTTTGGTTGTATACCTTGAAAGAAGGAGGCTTTTGGTTAAGTTCATAACTGAACAAAATGTCTTCGCTGCCTGCTCCCCCTTCCCAATACAGCGAAAAGCATAAACTGCTCGAACATTTACTTCTGATCTTACGGTTTTCCTAATTTTCTTCCACTGTTTACTAGATGATACAGAAAATCCCACACTCATTACACTTTATTTCAATTGTCACAGATAGGCCTACTCTGTTACTTGTTTGAAGTGAAAGTGAACCATTGCATTGAGAGCAAACCGCTATGTCTAAAAGCAACTTCTCAAAACTCAGCAAGTTTACAATATCATTACTACAATTGTTACTCATACTTATGTATTGCTCATACTCATCTAAACTACTAACTAACTTTTTCCCTGATGTGCTCTGTTTATTTAGATTACAATCATCACTTGGTCCAGGAGTAGGCGTAAGTTCAGTGACATTGGAGCTAACACTAGGCCTAGCAGAAGTATCACCACCACTTCCATTGTTTGTCTTCCAAGCTGGTACCCCACTGAATAAACTTTTACGTTTTTTAAATGTCTTACTAGGTACGCGAGGCATTTCGAATAAAAATATAAACTACAACCACTTTCAATAACTTTGGTAACTAAATTTCACCATTGAAGCATAAACAATCACTGTCACAACATTACAAACACAAACATAACCAACAAGTCAGACAAACAATAAACAGAACATCTGACTGACACAACCAAAGTGTATCACGTGATGAAGTGTTGCCAACACAGCTATAATAACAAAAAAAAATCTTTCGTAACAGTTTTAGAGTGAGTACTATATTGAATAGGGTGGGCTGAAAAAAAAATTATTTTTTTTTCAAGTGCTATACCGCGGAAAACTTGCATATATACTTCATAAATAAAATGCAACTGGGAAAAAAAAAATTATTTTTTCAATATCACGGTAGCGCAATGCAATTAAAATAGTTCGTTTTTTGAAAAAAAACTTGGATTTTTATAATTTTTTCTCCGGTGTAAAAACTTTAAATAATCAATCGCTATAGTGAAAAAACTGTATAATTTGACTTAGAAAACAGAAATACACAATGAACCAGTTAAAAAAACAATGTTTACGGTAGCGCAAACAGCTTTAAATAACGGATAATTACGCTAAAAGGCGCAGTTTACAACACTGCCGTCCCCGCGCGGAATGATTCGTTTTGTATGTGACTGTACCGTGTCCCCCACCACTCGTACCCAACCCACAATTCCTTGCGTTGTGTACGCTTGCTTCGCCATTTTGTGAGCTCGCGTCAGTGACTCGGCAGCTTTTTGTCAGTGTCAAAGCTTCTTTTGTGTTACTTAGTTGAGTGTGTGTTGAGTGTGTTCTTGGCTTTGTCCAAGAAAATTACGCGTAGTGAGTTTTATTGTCCGATATTCGGTTACCCAAAGGAACTACCTGTAAGTAAACTGCCTTCCTATGAAGACGTTTTAAAGTGCTTCTTTCTTGAACATTACAATTTAGCTGTGGAAACCAACAACAAATTGTTGAACAACAACAGTTTTTCACAAATTTCTAATATTGTTGCACCGAAAGTTAAGCAATTATTTGATAAATCCTCAATACCAACAGTCTCCCTTTACAGAATTGTTCAAATGATCAATGCCTACAATAACAGTTACAGAGGTCTTATGAAGTCCTACAAACGAGATAAGGAAAAAGACTCGTTCAAAAAAAAGTTGAAGAATTCAAGCAAAAGTCTTTGCGACTGTTTTGATATCTCCGCATGCAAATGCACAATAACATTAGATTGCAATTGCCGAAAGGCCGTTGACTTGTGTGAGTGTCCGGTATCGATTGTTTGTACATGTGAGAAGTCAAAAAAAGTACCAGTCATTGAACTTAAGTTTTTGTACCTTCAAAGAAAACATAGTTTAGGCAAAATTGGTAACGTAGATGTGAAGGAGTCAAAAAAAATTATTCAAAGACAAAAAAGAAAAAACACTGAGTACAGCAGATGTCAGTCGAAACGTTGACTCATTGTCACAGCCATCGTGCTCAAAAACTATGGAACCTACACAAATAGAAGACTTTGACTCAACTGAAATAAATAGAAATGAGGATAGTAGCGATGAAGAGTTTCAACCTGTTGTAAAGACACCATGGCAGATGCGAGTTAAATTGACTAATACTGCGCTAACAAGTGATCGTTTTGGAGTTTCTGATAGAGCAACAGCTGCTATTGCTTCTAGCCTTTTGCAAGATTTTGGTATTATAACTGAAACTGAACATTCTAATGTTATTGATAAAAATAAAATCCGAAGGGGGAAAAAGGTTATCCGCACAGAACTGCAGGTGCAGAATCAGGCTGAGCTCAACACATTTCAAGGATTGTATTTTGATGGAAGGAAAGATGACACTATTGTGATTGAAAAGGTAAATTCAAAGCATTTTCGGAGAGTGATTAAGGAAGAACATTATTCTATCATTCAAGAACCTGGATCTGTATATGTTGGTCATGTGACACCTTGTTCTGGATCTGCTCAAAACATTGCCGACAGTATAATTTCTTATTTAAAAAAAACTGGACTTTCCCTTGATGATTTAGACGTCATTGGATGTGACGGCACCGTTACAAATACAGGGTGGAAAGGGGGCGTAATTCGAACAATTGAAGAAAAAGTGAAAAGGCCAATGCAGTGGGCAGTTTGTCTCTTGCACTTCAACGAATTACCACTCCGACACTTGTTCCAGTTTTTGGATGGAGACACTACAGGGCCTACAACATTTAAAGGACCCTATCGGAACAGAGCTCAATAACTGCGAAAAACTCCCCTTGGTGAAATTTGCTAGTGTGGAGTGTGAAATTCCAGATATTGACCGAAGCATATTGAGCAAGGACCAACAGTATTTACTGGACATAAGTTCTGCTGTACAATCAGGAATCTGTCCTATAGATTTATCTCACCGTGAACCTGGCCCACTCTCTCACGCAAGATGGCTAACAATGGCTAACAGGATTCTAAGATTGTATGTGAGTGTTGAATATCCATCAGACAAACATAAAAATCGTAGTTCATTTTATTCTGAAGTCATACATGCCTGTTTGGTTCAATATCAAAAAAAGCAAGTACTTAACTGATGGACCAGAAACAACATATTTAAACTGGTAAAATCCTCAAGATTCCTGCCTGAAAATCTGCTTCAAGTAATTGACCCCGTTATTGAAAGGAACGCTTACTTTGCCCACCCAGAAAACTTGATGTTGAGTATGATAGTAGATAAAAGAACTCACATAAGAGAATTGGGTTTGAGACGAATCATAAAGGCCAGGACATCAGCACCCAAAAGAAAGTCAATTAGAGATTTCCATCCACCCAAATTAAATTTTCAAGCCACAGAGTACAGTGAACTGATTGACTGGACTGCCACCACATTGTCACCACCACCATTACTAAGAAGAATCAGCAACGAAGAAATTCGTGCAAAAATCTTGACTGGGGACAACCGCAGCTGAATGGAGATTCGACAAATTTCCTTGTCATACGCAAGCGGTTGAACGATGCATCAAACTTGTAACCATCGCTTCACAAAAAGTAGTTGGTTTTGAAGCAAGAGATGGGCTCATCCGAACTACACTACAGTCAAGAGCAGCTATGCCATGCTTTGAAAGCAAATCAGCCTTCAAACTTCCTAAACAAGAATGATTTATGGACTTGTGATGAAATATATCCTACAAATCAAAATTCCTTTTTGAATTTTCAATAACAATTTTCATGAAAAATGTGTAATGCTATGATTAAGTTGATGCTAATAAACTATGTTAAAAGGAATTTGAATTATTAATTTTGCAGTCCCCACACTTTAAACAACAAATAAATTAAAACAAAACTTTTTATTAAAAGGCATTGTGAGTAAACTGTCGCAGGACGGCAGTGTTGTAAACTGCGCCTTTTAGCGTAATTATCCGTTATTTAAAGCTGTTTGCGCTACCGTAAACATTGTTTTTTTTAACTGGTTCATTGTGTATTTCTGTTTTCTAAAGTCAAATTATACAGTTTTTTCACTATAGCGATTTGATTATTTAAAGTTTTTACACCGGAGAAAAAATTATAAAAATCCAAGTTTTTTTCAAAAAACGAACTATTTTAATTGCATTGCGCTACCGTGATATTGAAAAAATAATTTTTTTTTCCCAGTTGCATTTTATTTATGAAGTATATATGCAAGTTTTCCGCGGTATAGCACTTGAAAAAAAAAAAATAATTTTTTTTTTCAGCCCACCCTAATATTGAAGCCCAGTCGGCGTGGTGGAGCCACGAAAAAACTACGGTGCATACTGTAATAAAATGTCTCATAAAAAAAATAAATATAATAATAATAACAATAATTTTGGTATCAAATTAAAGCTAAAAAGTAGAGGAATTTAGATAGCTAAAAATCTAAAAATCGATAATTGACGAAAATTCGTTCCGACCCCCCTGAAGTATCAAAGACTACATCATACTGTCCTGAGTTTCAAAGATTTAAGCATACCATTGAAACGGTACGAATAAATAATAAAATAAAATAATAAATTAAAATTAAATAAATTATAATAAATTATAAATATAATAAATTATAATTTAAATACAAATAGCCCCCTTAACCTGTTATTTTCTTTAGAAGAGCTGAATTCCGCGATTACTTGTTCCAAAAACTCCTCCCCAGATGATATCCATTATGCCATGCTGAAAAATCTTCCAATCTCTTGCAAAAAAGCTCTTTTAACTCTGTACAATCAGATTTTTCAGGAGCGTTCCTTTCCCTCGGCATGGCGTAGATCTCATATTATTTCCCTTTTAAAACCTGGAAAGAATAGGAAAGATCCCACCAGCTATCGGCCGGTGTCGCTCACCAGTTGTCTATGCAAAATTCTGGAACGCATTGGTGAACCGTAGGCTGGTATGGTTTTTGGAAACAAAAACCGCCTTCTAGCAAACCAGCAGTGCGGGTTTCGCCGAGGACGGTCAACGACGGATCTGTTGGTCTCATTGGAGACTACTATCTTAGATGCATTTCTTGAACGAAACCAGATATTAGCAGTCTTCTTTGATCTTCGAAAAGCCTACGACACCGCGTGGCGAAGGGGAATTGTAAACACCTTGATGTCATGGGGAGTCGGTGGAAACATCTTATGCTTCATAAATAACTTTATGAGCGACAGAACTTTTCAGGTAAGGTTGGGCACAACTTTGTCCAACCCAATAATGCTGGAGAATGGGGTGCCTCAGGGTAGTGTGCTCAGCTGTACACTTTTTTGCCATTTCTATAAATAGCATCGTGAGCTGTGTCACTAATCCTGCTCGATGCTCTCTTTTTGTTGACGACTTTGCTGTGTACGTCGCCGCATGGAGACATGGTACTGCGGGGAACGAATCTTACAGATTGCGATACGTCGCTTGAAGACTGGAGTCGACAAACAGGATTTTCCTTTTCATCTGATAAGACCCAGTGCATATTGTTTTCTAGGCAGAGGAATGCTACCGAGCCTTTCCTTACAATTAACGGTACTCGTATATCAGTAACTCGTACCATAAAGTTTTTGGGCCTTACTTTGGACAGCAGACTTACCTGGGTTTCCTCATTTGAAAAGAATTGAAAGCTAAATGTCTACGGCGACTGGACTTGCTCAGAGTGCTTACAGGGACAAGGTGGGGCGCGGACAGAACATGTATGCTTCGCTTTTATAAAAGCTTTTGTTCGTTCGTGCCTCGATTACGGGTGTCAGGTGTAACTCCTCGGCACGTCCCAACACTATTAAAATGCTGGACACAATCCATCACTTTGCTATCAGACTGACTACTGGTGCATTCCGCTCCAAGTTTGCTGGCTGAGTGCGGAGAGCCGCCGTTGTCGCAAAGAACGCGATCTGTTGTTAGCCACCTTTTGGTATACTCTGAAATCTAGACCTTTCAGTCCAGCTTACGACTTAGTATTTGAAAATGCGTTAACGCATAGTTATAAGTTGAAACCTAACGCTTCAGCCCCTTTCGGTATAAGAGTAGGAAACATAATAGTACGTCTCGGCATCGACATTTTCGAGGTGCGACAAAGCCACGATTGCGACGTACCCCCGTGGTCTTTGAATACACCACCTTTTATAAACTCGCTAGTACACAATAAGAAACAAGATACATCCGCAAACATAATACACCAATTATTTCGTGAAGAGCTAAACAAGTTGACACCATGTGACTTAGTATATACGGATGGATCTAAAACCTGGACTGGCACTAGTTGCGCCTTTGTGACTGCCAGATCTGAGTTCAAATTTTGCCTCCCCCTGCGTCCTCTGTCTATACTGCCGAGCTGACGGGCCATTGAGAAGGCACTAAGCATCGTGTGCCCTAGGACAGGGAGGCTGGTGGTATGTACCGACTCACTGAGCAGCATAGAAGCACTAAAGGACTTGTATCCGAAACACGTTCTTCTGTGCAATATAAAAAACTCCCTACATGATCTAATAAGAAGAAATGTTCAAGTGATTTTTATGTGGGTACCAAGTCATGTTGGAATACCTGGCAATGAAATGGGCCGACAGAGCTGCAAGGGAAGCGATAGAATTGGCGCCTTACACCCAACAACAAATATTGCCCAGATGTGAAACCACACATCAAAAGGACTCTTAAGAAAATGAGTGGCAAAGGTCGTGGACAGAAATTAACGATAACAAACTACGGGACATAAAGGGGTCAGTTCTACCTTGGACGTCCTCAAACTGTAACCAGCCGCAGGGAGGAGGTAGTGTTATGCCGTCTCCGGATCGGACACACCCTTCTATCCCACGGCTTTCTTATGAACCGCGGGGATCCTCCTTTGTGCCCCGTGTGTAATATTAATGTAACTGTAAACCATGTCCTGATCGAGTGTAATCACTATTCTCGACAGAGGCGCGATTATCGTCTCCCTTCTACTCTTGCCGAATTGCTAGGGGACAATAATGAAGTTCTAGTTAAGCTCTTCGGATTCCTGGAGAGTACCTCATTGCTGGCCTGAGTTTGAAGGGCTGTGAAGTACCTGAAAAAAAGAGCTTCCATTTGAGTAACCGGACTGGGTGGGCCCTTTTACAGCTCACTCAGATCTATTGTTAACTAGTTTTAAGTGTTATAATATAATAGATATTTATATGTGTATATATGTTATGTTCTTAATAGTTTTAAGAAACTGTTCTGTATTATGTATAGTACGCCAAGTTAGTTATTATTAATATTTCTTTTGTTTTTAGTGCTAGTTACTTGCTTTGACACTACCAAACTATGAGTAGGTGTCATATCTTGTTATCGGGCAATGATAACCCAAGTGTTTTTTGCCCTTAAAAAAAAAAAAAAAAAAAAAAAAAAAAAAAAAAAAAAAAAAAAAAAAAAAAAAAAAAAAAAAAAAACTTGTTTTGACACTACCAAACTATGAGTAGGTGTCATATCTTGTTATCGGGCAATGATATGTCGTGCCGTACCTGGCACAACTGGGCGTAGGGTAAGAATGTATTACAAAAATACTCTCCAAACTGATGCTGCAGTTACTCCAGATAAGGTGCGTTCCTGACAGAAAAACTGCGATCCTACGTTAACACCTACCCACAGAAATACTTTAGTTTCTCTGCCTACGTATCGGTTTTTAAAACAGTTTTCGCTCTAACTTATTTATAGCTGCTAGTACTCTAGTTAAGGGCATAAGGCCACAAGTTTATACAATCAAAGGACAATAATTCAAAAAAAACCACAAAACAAGGATTTCAGCTCAAGTCTCCTCACTACTTAAACTAAGCACTTTTAAGGATTCCCCTGTTATTTAGAGGAATCCCACTTCTGACACCAGAAATATGTCGGGCCGTACCTGGCACAACTGGGCGTAGGGTAAGAATGTATTACAAAAACATTCACTTAACACAAAAGATTATTCAAAATTTGTCATAGATGGCAAAATACTGATTACAAGCGATAAAAGAGAGCATACAAGTTCAAAACAATAAAATTAAGATTATAAAGTTATAAAATTTACAACATACTTAAATAGTTCTACTAAAGAAAAACCTTTAACTCAAAGTACTAGATATTTAATAAAAGGCGCGCTTGGAAGTAGGGTCTTTGAGAGAGACTTGAGAATTTAGTTAAGTTATTATTATAATTTAAATGTTTATACTTTAAACAACATGATGTCTTGGCAAAAAGTGAATGACGGCTATTTGTCTAACATCTGGGAGGGTTCACTTACTTGTTCATTACGTGCTGTTGCCCGTAGGGGGACGTCTTACTCTGACGTTTAAAGGTTGGCGACCTTTCGTACCCCGAGCTAGTGCCAGACACATCTCCAATCCTGGCACTTTCCCCCTGTCTCGTCCATAAATCCTACCTATTCCTAATTCCTCCCTTTCCTGACTGGATCGTGCTATTGTTTGTCGGGAGTGCTTGAACTGCCACACTCTGAGAAGGTGTAGCAGAAGAGAGCTGATGTGAGCTTGCTATGCCGAAGCAAACGGTAGTATGAATCCTGGAGCCAGCCACTTCGGTCCCTGGTCAGGAAGTGATTATTGGACAGAAATGTCGGAGATTTCTGTAGCCACGTGCGAGCCCGAGTCGTGCGTGAATTCCCGACTCGGTTAAACGAGATAACATCGGGCCCCGGGGAACTGGGGTAGGGTGCCCTGCCAAGCTTTGGCTGACAGGTTCCCGAGGGTATACCCGTTCCCGATGTCTCGGCCTGCACCTTTAATCACGATGCGCTGGTTCATACATTGAATGGCTACCCTAAACACTTCTCAAGCACAAAAAAATGATAGAGTTGTAGAAAGAGATTCTACTATGGATCTAGAAAAGAAACGTGCCCTCTCTTCAGAATCTGAAGAGGAGACAACCAAACAAAGAAAAACTGCAGATAAGAAAATTAATGTTCAAAATCTTCCCACCCCACTTTTTTCTAGTTTTTAAACACAAAGACGAAACTCAAGGCTATTTGATTAAAAAACAAACGGACAAATAAGTTTAGACCAAAAGAATCATTCCTAAACTCTTTTCTTGTTGAATAAAGCTAATAGAAATATAGCAATTGATTGTTGCTAGGCAGAGCATGAAATAATAAATGAAATAAACTCATGATTTTACGTTGTTGAAGACTAACCCATGCGAGATGGATTGTTTAATATTCTAAACAAACAAACACACATCAAATACTGCTGAAGCTAAAATTAAGTGCTACTAGATCATTAAGGTATGATTTGTAAATTTTGAGATTAGGTTTCTGTCTGTAGCAATGTTCCATTTTTGCAAATCAACAATTACAACTTAAAAAATAAATTACCTGAAGTGCAGTAGAAAGAAAATCAGGCTATCTGACACAATATAATTTAAAACACTGAAACCGAATAACTAATTATAACTAAAACATACGTTCATGACACGTTAACTTGATAGGTTGTTGAGTTACTAAGTGAGAACAGCTGCAACAACAAAAACTCTAGCCTAGTCATGCTGCTATGTTTGATGAAAGAAGACCCTAATTCCAGGAAATCTCCTACTTAGTCTTATGAGAGAAGGCCCCAAGTTCCTTGATGCTCTCGGGTGGACTATTGAACCATAAGTCTAAAGGCCCTAATTGCAACTGCCTATGCACTTAGTGTTTTAAACATTTAATTTTTACATAGGGCCATCTTATGTCAAAAACCACGACATTTCGTAGTTAGGGCCAATATAAAATATTGTAGTAATAGTAACCATGGAGTTGAATTTGGGGCCTTTTTATGTCATAAAAAGAAGTATTTTATCCTAGTAAATCTAAAACAACAGTCAAAGATTTTTGGAGTTAGGGCCTTTTAACTTATGGGGGCAGTATATATGTTCGAAAACGTGTCAGTTTATTATAAAAAATAACAATAGAACATTGTTCTTATGTTGATTAGTGAAACTGTTCAAAGCACTTTCTTTCATTGGTAAAGCATAAATGAACTTGACATATTACACATATACAGTTTGTTCGGTTTTCTACTTTGTTCTTGGTACATTCAACACATCGACGTCTGATATTTGTCTTTTTCATGATATGTTCTGGCTTCAATGAGGATCTAATTTTAGATTTCCTTGACAATGAAGTATTGGGAAGTGAACGCATTCTATTTGTGTAGTCACCAATTAGACCTCGTGCTATCATTTGTCGGTACTCAAGAGATGTAACAGCTTTTGAGCTCTCATTCTTCAACCAGTGATTGTAAACAATACAGGCATTATTGACAGAAATGTCAAAAAGATCCAAAAATAACCTAAGGTAGTACTTAGTTTTTGACCTCCTGTCTATTTCATAAGTCACTTTTTTCTGGTCCATCAGGTCAACGCCGCCCATGTACTTGTAATCGTTTACCATTTTAGGGCAGTCAATTTTTACTTTTTCATTAGAACCTTTTTGTCTGCGTTCAACAGTCACCTTGCCTAATGGAGAAATAAAATTAGATATAATAAGAACTGAAACGGTTGTCCATCCACTTGACACATGATACACCTTTGTCAGTTGAAGCGAAGTCACTGTCACCCCGGCTCATTTCTTTGTCTGACTTCAAGCATTTTGGCATTTCTTTACGTTCCGAACGAACAGTTCCACATGCCATCAGTTGTTTTTCCAACATTTCAGTTCGTAAAAGGGGAGAGTTGAAAAAGTTATCAAAATAGAACTGGATACCTTTACCACCAAGGTTATCTGTCATTTGTAGAATAATACCTTCCCCTAGGCCACGTACTGGATTGGTTTTCTTTCCAGTATATAACCCGTAGGGGGACGTCTTACTCTGACGTTTAAAGGTTGGCGACCTTTCGTACCCCGAGCTAGTGCCAGACACATCTCCAATCCTGGCACTTTCCCCCTGTCTCGTCCATAAATCCTACCTATTCCTAATTCCTCCCTTTCCTGACTGGATCGTGCTATTGTTTGTCGGGAGTGCTTGAACTGCTACACTCTGAGAAGGTGTAGCAGAAGAGAGCTGATGTGAGCTTGCTCTGCCGAAAGCAAACGGTTAGTATGAATCCTGGAGCCAGCCACTTCGGTCCCTGGTCAGGAAGTGATTATTGGACAGAAATGTCGGAGATTTCTGTTGCCACGTGCGAGCCCGAGTCGTGCGAGAATTCCCGACTCGGTTAAACGAGATAACATCGGGCCCCCGGTGAACTGGGGTAGGGTGCCCTGCCAAGCTTTAGCTGACAGGTTCCCGAGGGTATACCCGTTCCCGATGTCTCGGCCTGCACCTCTAATCACGATGCGCTGGTTCATATATTGAATGGCTACCTTAAACCCTTCTCAAGTACACAAAAAATGATAGAGTTGTAGAAAGAGATTCTACTATGGATCTAGAAAAGAAGCGTGCCCTCTCTTCAGAATCTGAAGAGGAAGCAACCAAACAGAGAAACAGTGCAGATAAAAAATGTATGTTCAAAATCTTCCCACCCCACTTTTTCTAGTATTTAAGCACAAAGACGAAACTCAGAACTTGGCAAAGGTAAGCCCCTTCCTTGTTAACAAGGCTCTAGTCGGAGTGGGCGGCTCGCCTTCTTCTGTTAGGAAGCTTCGTAATGGAAGCATCTTGGTAGAGGCTGTGAACGCTCCACAGGCTCAGAAATTTCGACAAAGTAGAAGTCGTTGTCCATGTCCATCCTCATGAGGACATTAAACTTCTGCAAAGGAATTGTATTCTGTCGCGATATGCTATGTTGCTCAATTGAAGAATTGAAAAAAGAACTGAAAGATTGTCTTGTGACTGATGTGGTGAGAATAATAAGATTGAACACGGTGTACCGACATCTACACCAGGTCACATTTTGACTTTTGCCCTTCCTCACCCACCAGCCACAAATTAGAGCAGGATATCTTTCCCTACAAGTTCGTCCATACTTTAGAAATCCTCAGAGGTGTTATAGATGTCAACGTTTTGGACATTCAAGCAAAACTTGCAATAACCCTGAAACATGTAGTCTTTGTGGCAAAAGTGGTCACAGTGACAAGGACTGTGCCGGTGGCGAAAGAGCAGTGCGTCAACTGCAAGGGCAAGCATCCTTCAAGCTCTCGCAGCTGTAAAGTATACTTAGAAGAAAATGAAGTGCTGAAAATAGTTACTAGCGAGAAATTGTCTTTCGGCGATGCTCGTAAAGAGTATAGGAAACGGACTTGGACAAACCCCGAAGAAGGACGTATCCTATTCTCAGGCTGCCTCTGTCCCTGTGCAAACCGAAACCGTGTGCTTCCTGCTCAGCTCTGGAAGGCATGGTTAGAGAACTAACGCAACAGGTTGCTGCCTTGGTACAACAAATCAGTGCCAAGACCTTCCCACGTAGTGGAGGCACTGATATATCAGATCTTGCACCTTCTGTGTCTGTAAGACCGGCTACACCTTACTCAAACCAAGGGACGGAGCACTTTTAACAAGCAACAGTCTACTGAAGGCTAGGTTGCTGCTCAATTTTTAAAAACCCCTAATGCTGGAGGTTCCAGCGTGACGGGGAAAAAAATATATCTCCGGAAGTACGCCAAAGACTTGTTTCTGGGATAAATCAAAATAATTGCCTCTAAAGTGGTCGAACGGTCAAAGGGTGCCAACAGAACCCCTCCCTCATACCAGTCCTCCAAATCCAGCCTAATGGAGGAGGATTTGTTTTGATGACGACCTTAGGCCACATTCAGAAATTGAAAAAACTACTGTAAATTTTAAACAAAATCAAGGAAAAACAAAAAACAAAATTTACTTTTAAAACCTAATTTTATATGAATATTATACAATGGAATATTAACGGACTGCGAAGCCATCTGGAAGACCTGAACCTACTAGCATCACAAATAAAACCAAATGTTATATGTATTCAGGAGACCAAGCTTTCACCGTGCATGCTAATTTTCCATCAGGGGATGGGATATCTTCCGCCATGGACAACCATAATGACGGACATGCATGTGGAGGAGTTATGGTTCTCGCGAATCCTTCTCTGAATACAGTGGAGGTACCTTTGAACACACCTCTACAAGTAATATGCATAAAGATTGACATACCGTTTAAATTACATATCTGTTGTGTTTATATCCCCCCGCCACCAGAATGTCTTCCAAGAGAAGATCTATTGGACCCTTATTAATCAATTGCCTCATCCTTTCGTACTTGTGGGCGATTTGAACGCCCACCATCGTGTTTGGGGCTCTACTACTTGCTCTCCAAGGGGCAACATGGTTTCCAAGGTCCTTGATGATCTGAATCTTGTTTTGTTGAACGATGGCTCGCCAACTTATCTTTGCCCGAGAACAGGTTCCTGGTCAGTATTAGACCTATACCGTGTGCACACCACGAATTGCTTACCGCTTCGATTGGTCAGTTTTCCTCCAACCATGCACCGGTCATAACTAAAGTTCTCGGTATTCCAGGTAATGTGCCCCAAAGACCTAAATGGGTGCTTGATAAGGCAGATTGGGACAAATTTAAACAAATTTTACAGGCACCAGATGTTTCAACATCAGTAGCTATAGACTCCGCCGTCAACAATATAACAGTTGCTATTTTCAAGCGCCGCTCTGGAAAGTATTCCAAAAACAACAGGAATCATCAAAAGAAGAAACTTACCTTGGTGGGACAGAAGAGTGTAGGATATCGCTTCGGGAGCGCAGGAAAGCCCTGCGGATATTTAATAGATCTCCGACCGAGGAAAACCTCGCAGGATTTCGTCTTGCCAGAGCTAAAACTCGTCTCATATTTTAAAAGATGTCGACGAAATTCGTGGAAGGAATTTACTTCTTCGATTAATCGTACCACCCCTTTATCTCTGGTGTGGGAGGAGACTAAAGGCAGTTTTGCGGAAGACAGCCACCTCTTGCCTATTCTTGGCTTAAGGGCGTGAACGACACCATATTAACCGAGCCGAAAGATGTGGCCAAACGCTCTGGCCTCGTCCATTTCTACGTGTCGAGGACTACATCCTACAGTCCTTTGTTCCAGCGATATAAAGTACAACATGAAAGCACAGCCCATAAATGAAAATAACTATATAAGTCCCTTAAATTTATTGTTTTTCCCTTGACGAACTAGAATCTGCTATTTCTCCCATTATAAACTCAGCTCCCGGTGCTGACGACATCCACTACGCCATGTTGAGAAACCTTCCTGTAGAGGTTAAAGCGTGCCTCTTGTCCCTTTTCAATAGAATTTTTCAAGAACGCAGCTTTCCAAATTCATGGCGTAACTCTTACGTTGTACCATTATACAAACCTGGCCAAGACAAGTTCTCCCCTACTAGCTACAGGCCTATCTCGCTTACCAGTTGTCTTTGTAAGATACTGGAGCGAATGGTAAATCGTAGACTGGTATGGTTCCTAGAAACACAATAATCTCCTGTCTCCACAGCAATGTGGTTTCCGTCAAGGCCGTTCAACTCTAGACCACCTAGTATGTCTAGAGTCGTCAATCCTGAATGCTTTCCTTGAACGGAGGCAACTTGTTGCTGTGTTTTTCGATATAACAAAAGCGTATGATACAGCTTGGCGTAGGGGAGTTATAAATACCCTTTCAAATTGGGGCGTCGGCGGTAATATGTTATATTTTATTAAAGGTTTTATGGATGAACGTTCTTTTAATGTAAGACTGGGAACTCATTTGTCCGAGAGACCAAAAAATTCTTGAGAACGGTATACCTCAAGGGAGTGTCCTTAGTTGTACTCTCTTTGCTGTGGCCATAAACAGCATCACTTCCTGCGTCAGAGCTCCTGTCAGATGCTCTCTATTCGTAGATGACTTTGCTGTATTCGTCCCTGCCAGGAGGCTAGCTACTGCAGAGAGGTACCTTCAGCTCACCATCCACCGTCTTGAAGATTGGAGCAACCAAACCGGGTTTTCTTTCTCTCCTTCAAAGACTAAATGTATTACTTTTTCTCGACTGAGGAACGTCGCTGATCCAACTCTTAGGATAAATAGAATAATAATCCCAGCGAGTCGCTGTGTGAAATTCCTGGGGTTGTGGTTTGATTACAGACTGACGTGGGTTCCGCACATTAAAGAACTTAAGGCGAAATGTCTAAAGAGACTTAACGCGATGAGAGCTCTAAGCGGAACGAAATGGGGTGCAGATAGAAAATGCATGCTTCAGTTTTACAAAGCATATATTCGACCTTGTATTGATTATGGATCACAGGTTTATTCTTCTGCCAAGCCAACAGCCCTTAAAAATGTTGGACTCAATCCATCATTCTGCTGTCAGACTGGCTACTGGGGCTTTTCGTTCAAGCCCCGTTTGTCAGTCTTTTAGCTGATAGTGGTGAGCCATCCCTATCTTTCAGACGTGTTCAATTGGCTATGGAACTATTTTTTTTAGTTTAAAATCAAGGCCAGAAAATCCGGCCTTTGAGGTTGCCCTAGACACATCACTTGCTCCCTTGTACCACAATAAGCCTAATGCCCCCGCACCCTTTGGCATTAGAATCCTGTTACATCTCGCAGAAGTGGACATGAGAGCGATTGATGTTGAGGTATGTCACGAGATGGATAGACCACCATGGACAGTCAGAACTCCCAATGTAATACTGTTCGTTATTACAGTTGAACAAGCAAGACGCATCACTGTTGTCCACAAGCTCCTGTAGAGAAATATTGTCATCCTGTTCACCCTGCGATGTCATCTACACAGATAGCTCAAAGAGTGAGGCAGGAACGGGTTGTGCTTTTGTCACTTCCAATAGAGAGTACAAATTCTGCCTCACTCCTGAATCTTCAATATACACAGCAGAACTAACAGCTATCTTGAAATCGTTAAATATTGTATTTCCAAGAACAAATAGGGTGGTAGTGTGCTCTGACTCGCTAAGCGGTCTGCTGGCTATCAAGGACATGTACTCCAAACATGTCCTTGTTCGTAAGATCCGCTACGCTTTGAGCGAGATGATGTCTCGGGGTATCGCAATTACGTTTCTATGGGTACCTGGACATACCGGAATACCTGGTAACGAGATCGCAGATAGGGCAGCAAAGGAGGCAATCTCTCTGACTCCATGTACTAGGCGATCAATCGCGTCCGATCTAAAGCCGATTGTAAAGTCACGACTACAACATCAGTGGAATGTGTCGTGGGATCAAGTAACCAATAACAAACTTTCGGCAGATTAAATACACAGTAAAGCCTTGGTCGACTGCTTACCGCACTAAACCGTAGAGAGGAGGTTGTACTGTGTCGACTCCGTATCGGACACACTCGCTTCTCTCACAGTTTCCTAATGAGTCGTGGTGATCCACCGCAGTGTGCGGAGTGTAACATGGCGTTAAACGTCAGCCACGTGTTGATAGACTGCCGCCTCTACGCCGGGCAGAGGAGAGCACATCGTTTGTCAGGCCCGCCGGTTAGATGAGTTGCTTGGTGACAAAGAAGATGTTTTAACGAAGCTCTTTAGTTTTCCGGAGAGCACTAAATTAATGTCCAGAATATGAGTGATATAGTACCTGATTAGTTTTAGTAAACATTTTAACCGCTAGTTTTAGGTAAGGGTGAGTCCTTTTACAGTTCACCCCTGAGTTGTTATTTAGTTTTAAGGCTCTTAACTAGCACCGCCTAAGTGCAATCTTTTTAAATTTCGTTAGGAAAATTTATGTGTTTTAATCAAGGGTAAACCCCTTTACAGTTAAAAATTTCTGTGAGGTGAGAGACACCACTATCTTAATATGTAGGTGTCACGTAAGGAGACGGGCAATTTTGTCCTTCTATTTACAGTAGAACCTCGGTTAACCGAGGTAATTGGGACCGAGGGTACCTCGGATACGGCGAACCTCGGATAACACGGAAACGTAAACCTAAAAATCGTTACCGGGGCTAAAAATAGCTCAAGATATACTAAAAACATGAACAAAAGTTATTAACTGAACTGTTGTTTAGTTTATTAGTACAAGAAATGTTATTAGTACGCAAATAAAACGTGAGAGGAAACGGTAACACTCACAATACTAAACACTGTTTTAATATAACACTCAATTTATTGCACAACTGAATACGTATGATATAGGCTACACAATGTACAGAAGTTTAGTTACAGTACAGTATTCCTGTTTACAAAATTAAATCAAAGAAATGAAAATTAATTTACTGTACATTGTACAAAAATAAACAAAGTAAGCTAATCTTTTTTCCCAAAGAAATCAGTTATTGTTTTTTGACTTAGATTAGAGGATCTTAGGCTAGCCGCCCTGTTGCGCCAGCGTCGCAGCCAAAACTAAATCGTTTGTTGTTGCGGTTTCTTGTTGTTCAATGTATGCCAGTGCTCCCTCGATCGTTCTTAGACCTTCTGTATGTGATATTTTCTCAGTCGCCCCATCAGGTTCATCGCTGTAAAAAAAACTTTTGTTTTACGTAACCGTAACGCAATCAAAAGGCAGCAGTTGGAATTGGTATGAAATTAGTTTTGGATTGATGAATGGGCAACATTTAACTAAAGTGTAACAAATATATGTACTGTAGTTGTGTTAAAAAATTGATGTTGGATTATGTTTTTATGTTAAAATTTTGCATAAATAAAAAATCAAAAACTTACTTGTCATCATCTTCTGGTTGGTTGAGCATCTGGATAATCACGTCATCAGTTAGGGCCTGATCCTCATCTCCATTGATCCATTCACTGATGTCCTCTGCACTGATGGGCTCAGCCACTGGAAGGTGGTTACAAAGATTCACAAGCTCTTCATTTTCAGGAGGACATGCTCTTGGCTGGTTTTCAGGAGCAGCTGTCTCTTGGCGGCTTGCCTTTTCAATTCCGAAAAGTTTGCGCCATGACCTTCTTATAGTGTCCTCCCTAACGTTATCCCAAGCTTCTGACACCCAGAAGACAACATCTTTCATTGTGATTAACTTGAGAGCATCAGTGACACCCAGCCCGTCCTCTAGCTTCTCCAGTAGATTTCTAAGCAGCCTCTTTTTGTAGTTTCGCTTAAAAGTTTCTAGAACTCCCTGGTCTAGAGGCTGGATGAGGGCAGTCTGTAGTAACGTTTGGAGGCAAAAATAAGGCTCTAATGCCATCGCTGACTAGCTCATCAGCATCTGGATGGGACGAAGCGTTGTCAAGAATAAGAAGGGCCTTGCGAGGGAGTTTTTTGTTCTCCAAGAAAGCTTCAACGACTGGAAACGAATTCCTCAAAAAACCATTGTTTGAAAATCCGCGAGTCCATCCATGCGTTTTTCTGGTTTGTGTATGTGCTGGGAAATGTGTCCACATTAGTATTTTTAAAAGCACGTGGCTTTTTATACTTGCCTATTACAACTGGTTTGAGTTTCAAACTTCCTGCAGCATTGGCACATCCTAAAACTGTAACTCGATCTTTAGATTTCTTATACCCAGGAGCTGATGTTTCCTGCTGACTGGCTAAAGTTTTTGAGGGCAACATTCTGAAGTTAAGGCCTGTCTGTCATCACAGTTGAATATTTGATCGGATGTAAGACCCTCACTCAAAATCAATTTTCTTATTTTTTCTTCAAAAACTGTCCACATCAGTTTCATTACCTGAAAGTTTTTCCCCAGATATATTAAGTTGCCGCACTCCATAACGGTTCTTCCATCGCATTAACCACCCGGAACTAGCGGTAAAAGGTTCATCGCCATCGCCAAAAGATTTATGGAAATCTAGCGCTTTTGCCTGCAAAAATAGGCCCCACTTATTGGACTTCCCCTTGCTCTCATTTCCGAAAACCATAAGAATAAAGCCTCGGAAGTTTTTTCATACTCACACTTTTTAAACGTTTTTCTCTCTGAATTGCAATTGGAATTTAAGCTCTGAGCACCCCATTTTTCTAACTCAGCCCTCTTCCTCCTCCAATCTCCGACGGTAACCTCACCAACACCCAAGTCTTTAGCGACTGTTCTTATTGACTCACCATTGTCCAGACGACGAATCGCATTTAGTTTAGTCTCTAAGGACACAAACGACACGTTTGCGTTTAGCACTCATTTACACCTACTGTAACTGCACTTAAACACACAATAAAAAAACAGTGATAGACACTTGACTTGTTAAAAGTAAACAAAGGACTGCCACTGAGACGAAATGGCGTCTTCGGGCAGACCGATGATGCACGACGAAACACATCCGAGCTGAAGCTGTACACCAGGACAGCCCACTAGATGCGCAATAAGCTACGGAGTCGAATCGGGGTGGTGGGGAGAGCGAGTGGCTCAGTCGCGTCTCGGCATTGAAACAGTTCGCATTGGTCCGGCGGCGAGCGGTGTCGGGTTACAACACCTGCAGCTGCTCTGGCGAGCGGTGTCGGGTGACAGTGCCGTATGCATTCGGCAAAGATAAGCGCTAAGCTACGCAAATATTTGGCCGAGGAAACACAACAGTTGCCAACAATTTACTGTACAGTAGTTTTAACGCATTGCAGGCTAGCGTGCGTATTGCGATAAAAGGGAGCACCCAAACGCTCATTACTGTACGTAGTTTGTGCGTGTTTCTTTTGCTTTTTAAATAAAAAAAATCGTCCGAGGACGGCCTCGGTTAACCCGGAGTCTCGGTTAAGCGAGGCTCGGTTAACCGAGGTTTCTACTGTATTTGTTATTTGTTATTGGTGAGGGTGGGTTCCCTTTACAACCTACCTTCACTAACTTACCTGGTTTTAGCATTAGATGTTGTTATATTTATTATCGTTATTATTTATCTGACATATTTTAACTATCGGGCCCCCTTTAACAGCTTCTCGGTTAATTTTGTTATTTAGTTTTAGTCCTCCGTTCACTGCTGTTGTTTTTCTTATTGTCTTAATGTGATAATAATGTTATTTGACACAGAGATCCGCTATTTATTCCTTGCACTAATAACGTGACACCATATTTTAAAATGTAGGTGTCCGTTAACCCTACGGGCATTGATAACCTGCGTGTTTTATAACATTACGTGCTGTCTCATCAGGAGCTCGACACCGAATCATATAAAATTATGCTTTTCGGCTGGGCTTGGGATCCTCCCCACTTCTATTACTCTACTTAGAGCTTATTGGTTAGTTTCATGTGCGTCATGTATTAAATGCCCATACATGGAAATGGTCAGAGTTGGACTTCTAGGATTGGTTCGTGGTTGGAGTGGGTTATTGCTCTACTTTTAGCGTTATCATTTACCCGCTTCCGTAAGGAAAGTTACTGAGTTATATTTTCTCATGGGAACAAATATTTTGCTCTAGTTTATAAATTATTGATAAAGGAAATATTAAACATTCGCCCCAACAAAAGGGAAAATCATTCCTGAAGGGTTGATTTTTCCAATTCTGCAACATTTAAGTTTAGTTTGTAGGTCTCATATAAATCAAGTTTGAATTGCGTTTTAGTATGCTGATTTAGCGTTTTTATCTAGAGTAGGAGTGTGGTCTGGTCGGCGCAGCGTTTATTATCTTATCGGCTCCGACCGCGGAGTACGAGTACAAACTCTTAACGATTTTGGTTTATTTTCTTTTATTTCTGGCTGTAAAGGTTTTTCTTTTTACTTAATTAATCTAAGTGTTAAATTTTAATTAAAACTATACATACCTTTTATTCTCTTTTTTTTCTCTTGCATTATGTGCATTATAAAAGAGTGTGGCAACAGTAGATATTTAAGCCATTGTTTAAACACATCACTAAACTACGGTTGATTAATGTATTGAAAAGAAATTGAACATAATATAAATACTTTTTCATTAGTTATATATGAAGTTTTACAATAAAAATACTTCAAAAACAAAAACTTAGTACTACTTTGTCGGTGTGTAGCCTTTAAAATTGCTATATAAAAATAGAAAATTTAAAATAATTTTTAACAAAAATTATATGCTTTACATAAATTTTTTTAAATGCAGTATTCTTACTATTTGACTTAGATATTACTCGTATAATTATACATATTTATATTTACAAAATATACACATTCACTTTGCACTCTTTTTTTTTTCTGTTTTTTTGTTCACTTCACTGGCTTGTCTGGCTGTTAAACTTCGTGTTGGACTGGGATGTTCCCGGTGTTAGTAGCGTCTCGACGTCGGTAATGGTGGTGGTACAGGTGTGATGTTTCCAGCTCGGTTTGGTACGGGTTCTGATGATGGGTATTGTAGGTCGTCATTATCATCGAGATGGTAGTAGTAGAAAGCTCTGATCGCCATTACTGAGAGCAGTATGGATATCAGCAGCGTCAGCAATATGATTCCAAAAATAAGGTAGTATACTGCGTCGTCTTGCATCGGTTGTAGGTGCTTGGTTGTAGTATTGAAGCTAGTAGTGGTATTCTTTACAGTTTCCTTAATTCCAATTTCGATGAAAGATGGCGTTTGAAAGATCATGATGTTTGCACTAGACACTTTGGTTGATGCAGTTGTAGAAATCTCTTGACTCTAGTTCACGATGCTGTTGGTTGTTGATTTCAAGGTTTCGTCTTCTTCTCAGCTAGGATGCAGGTTCAATGGGTACAGGCAAGCCCGTTACCAGGACTGATTTGGTTGTTTGTCGATGCAGAATGTTGGTCGTCTCGTTCTAATTCAAGGTTGTCCAACGAACTGTAGATTCCAGGGTATGAAAATGGTTATACTTCAGCCAGTATGTCCAGGATCTGTGAACAGTGAAACCTCTCCCAAGATGTTAGCCGTTTATTTTTATTTTTTTTCACGTCTAATTTCTTTAAATTTGTATCCAGGGTTAATTGGTTTTCGGTTACATTAATTTCATTAATTACTTAATACATATTTTATGCTAATCTTCTGTACGTACAATTTTATTTTGTTTTGACACCTTGTTAAATTGTATAAACATTGATTTGTTTAAATATAATTACAAAGCATGCGTCAGATAGTGGTGAGTATCGAGAAAATAATTTAACAAATTACTTTGCAACAGTTTATATAAATATTATTCATTTTTCTCTTTATGTCTCTATCGCTTTATTGATAAGTGCTTTGCGGGTATAACGGTACTTGAGGTTGTGGTGTTTTGCATGCGGTTTGTGTTATTTCAGATACTCTAGTTTTGCTTTCACCGCGTAACGATGTGGGTCGAATTTTCCTTCGATACATATACTGTGATTCCCCCGTCCACTTATTACGAGTGGTTTCACGTTGTGGTATCAATCGATACAGTGACCTTAGAAATAGAAATTCATTACGTATCCATTCGAGAGTGATTCAGGTTATGAACACACCGTATGATATGGTTATGTTCTAAGGTAAGGCTCTTCCTCTCTTTTAGAACTAAATGGTATTACATGTTTACGTTGGTTACAAAGGGACGCTATTTGCTTTTTTTATATATATTATCTAATTATGGTTCTCTACACCGTGACCTAGTTCTTAAAGCTGGTCCATCATCAGGAGCTATCTGTGGTTGTATTACTTCTCCTCTATCAGGTTCCCAATCTACATATCTCTTGGGTCGTCAGGGGTTTCATAAACTACACTTTCCTCCGATTTAAATTCCACGGGTTCTATTTCGTGTACTATGTCGTCAACAAAAATATATCATCTACCAAAATAGGACCGTTAACCCAATTTAATTCTCCCGTTAAGATTCCATCTGATTCTAGGGTTTCGTACTTGTCTAAACTGTTTCCTTCCTCAACTATTTCGGTTATTTTTTGTATTAACATTGTTTTCTTGTTTTATATCTGGATTTAAACATGGCTTTAATCTATTTACATGTAAATTTGTAAGTCTACCGTTGATATCAATTTTGTACACTAATTTCGTTTATTTTGTCTACTACTACATGATGGTCCAGACCAATAGCGTTTAAATTTCGCTTGCGCTCCTTTCTTAATATCTGGATGATAGACATAAAACGGTACTACCTACGTCAAATTGTTTTATTTTCGTGCCTCGATCATAATATTCCTTGTTCTTTAATCTTGCTTCTTCTGTTAATCTTGCTTCTTCTGTTAATCTTGCTTCTTCTGTTAATCTTGCTTCTTCTGTTAATCTTGCTTCTTCTGTTAATCTTGCTTCTTCTGTTAATCTTGCTTCTTCTGTTAATCTTGCTTCTTCTGTTAATCTTGCTTCTTCTGTTAATCTTGCTTCTTCTGTTAATCTTGCTTCTTCTGTTAATCTTGCTTCTTCTGTTAATCTTGCTTCTTCTGTTAATCTTGCTTCTTCTGTTAATCTTGCTTCTTCTGTTAATCTTGCTTCTTCTGTTAATCTTGCTTCTTCTGTTAATCTTGCTTCTTCTGTTAATCTTGCTTCTTCTGTTAATTTCGCTGCCAATTCGTTTGCCTCTTTAATTTTATCCGCTAAATCTTCCACTGGCGTTCCCGTGTCGCTTGAATAAGTATAGTCATCGTCCAAAGGAAAGTCGCATTTCTCTACCGTGCATAAGATAAAATGGTGATTGCTTTGTGACAGGATGCTTGGCATTCCTGAGTGCCATCAGCACATATGGAATATAGCTATCCCAGTTTCGGTTGTCTTTCTTAACATAGTGAGACACCATAGCAGCAATTGTACTATGTTGTCTCTCACACAGACCGTTACTCATAGGATGCATAACAGTTGTCTGTATTTTAGAAATTTTAAGTAACTTACACACTTCTTTAAACAATTTTGAAAGGAAATTTGTACCACAATCCGTTAGCAAATATTTAGGTACGCCTAACCTAGTAACTATGTTGGTGACGAATGCTCTAGCAATCGATTCAGCTGTTTGATCGGGTATCGGTACTGCTTCGACCCATCTGGTTGCGTGGTCAATAAATGATAAGAGGTAACGATTTCCATTTTTCGTGACCACTAATGGCCCAACTATGTCCATGCTTACCATATCCATGGGGACTTTGACTGTGTCAAAAACCCCCATAGGTGCGGTTGTATCTTTTACCCGGTTTCCTGAGGTTACAGGAATGGCACTTTGTGACATATTCAGTAACATCTTTATGCATACTAGGCCAAAAGTATTGTGATTTTATTGTGTCCAAGGTATTGTGAATACACATGAATGATAGGTTTCTAACACTTTAGTGATCATCCCTTGAGGGACCACTAGTTTATTTTCATTGTCATCTTTGATATACAGTAAACCATCTAAATCATAAATAAAATTTTGACTTTTTCCTTACTTAACTTGGTTATTTATCTCAATACAGAAGGGATCTATGCGCTGTGCCTGTAACACGACATCGCGAGACCAAATAGGTCTACAGATTGTTCTTATTCTAGACAACGCATCGGCTGCCTGATTAAGTTTACCTTTTCGATGTTCTACTTCAAAATCAAATTCCGAAAGTTTGAGAGCCCATCTAGTCAAACGACTGTTAGGGTCCTTAAGTGAAAATATCCACTTAATCGCGGCACAATCCGTTCTGAGTGTAAAATGGTTGCCATAGAGATAACATCTCCATGCTTTAGTTAACATTACGACCGCAAGTAATTCTCTTTCAGTTGCAGAGTAATTCTGCTCACTTTTTGAAATGGTCTTGGAGAAATAGGCTATGGGCCTCTCTCCTTCCTCATAAATTTGTGATAGTATCCCACCTACGCAATACAGACTTGCATCACTTGTCACTATAAATGGTTTATCAAACTGTGGGTTACGCTTAATAACGGAGGGGTAGTAAGTGCTTTTCTCAAGGCCTCAAAGGCCGTATCCTGTTCTACTCCCCATACAAATTGCCGATCCTTACGAGTCAAATCAGTTAATGGTTTAGCAATTTCCGGAAATCTTTCAACGAATCGCCTATAAAAAACGAACATAGACCGATGAATGAACGAACATCCTTAACATTGCGCGGCACTGGATAGTTTACTACAGCGCTTATCTTATCAGCTTCCGGACTGATACCACCAGTACTAATAACATGACCTAGGTAATGAACCTCTTTTCGTGCGAACACACACTTCTCAGGCTGACAGACTAAATTAGCTTCTCTCAACCTTTGAAATACTTCTCTCAAATTTGTGCCATGTTCCTGGATGGTTCTACCGTACACTAGTATGTCGTCCAAGTATACTAAGGCACCTGATCCTTTTAAACCCGAAAGTACAGAATCCATGACTCTTTGAAATGTTAGTGGTGCTGAGCACAGTCCAAACCGTAATCGTTTGAATTGATACAGCCCTTCTTCAGTTACGAAGGCAGTTTTCGGCCTGTCTTCTTTTGCGACTTTAATTTGCCAATATCCGCTTCTTAGATCACATACAGAGAACCATTGGCATCCGCCTAAGGCATCAAGAGTGGTTTGATTTGAGGTAGTGGATAGGAATCTTTTCTGGTTACGGAATTTAAAGCTCGGAAATCTACACATAAGCGCCATGACGGTTTATAGTCTGGTCCAGCATCTACAGGGCGTTTCTTTAAGACTAAAACTATAGGCGCACTCCATGCACTGTCACTCGGTTCGATAATATCTTTTTCTAATAAATCATGAATTTGGTCCTTCACCTCTTTCTTATGTACCTTTGGCAATCGGTAGGGACGTTTCCTAATTGGCGCGGCATCTCGTGTGTAAATGTTATGTTCAATTTTACTTGTGCAACCCAGCTTCTGCTTACCATCGTAAAGTACATCTTTGTAATCTAATAAAACATTACGTATCATCTCTTTAGACTCACCTTCCAAATGAGCAACTTTTCTCTCTATTAACTCGTTGACGTCAACTACTTCTTTTCCCAAAACGGCAACTAATGTGTCGGACTGCGCCCCGGAGTCACCTTCGAACTCCAAACATCTAGTTCCATCGGGCTCTATCGGAGGTACCGTGGGCCGTCGGTCCTGTACGCCTACCTCCTTTGAGAAACTCAACTCATTCACACGAGGGATGCGAAGTTCCCGACTTCTACACGCCTCTTCGACCACACGCCTCTTCGACCACACACACATTCACTCGTTTCTCGTCATCAAAAGCAGGGGCTGCTATGGCCACTCGCACCCCTTTCGTTAAACTCAAAATCTCTTTGCTCAAATTTACCAGCTGGTATACTACACTATAAACCATGGTATTACCCTTAACACCAGGTTCCTTAAAAAACTTTACTAATCACGTGCGCTCCGTGCACTGCAGAAGTAATCTAACTCGACTGGGTGTGCATAAACCATATCCGGCGGGCTGAGGCCTCGGGTATTAGGGAACGCTTTCAGTATTGCCCTAAACCGAAACCTCACTCGCGGGATCAACAACTAAATTTTCCGGAAGAACAATTTGCCAGAGTACTTCTTCCTCAGGGTTCAGGTTAGCTACTCCCTCCCCCTCAGAAAAATTCCCTTCTTCCTCCTCGCCTTCTGAGTCTCCTTCAAAACTAATATCATTTTTTTCTCAAATTTATAATAGCTCCCAACTGTCTTAATATGTCTAGACCTAATATTCCCTCATATGGTATTTCTATTTTTGCTACTCTAAAAAACTACTGTTTGGCACTTTCCTGCTACATTTATTATCATTTTTTGGATTCCTGAAATTTCTAATGGACTACCCGTCACACCCCGTACTGTAACTTTGTCAAAATCTGGAAGCAAAGGTTGGCTACTTACGCCCTCTTTTAACAATGATAAAACAGCTCCAGTATCTACCAGTAAAGGTACTTTTCTATTTTCTATTATTCCCTCTACTATCAAATTTCCATTAGTGGTGGCGATTATACTAGGTACGACTAACTGTTTTACTCTATTATCTGGCCCGATAGGAGGACGCTCTTTTAGGCTACCGGACCCTTCCTGTTTTTCAAATGCACATTTTGTTTTGAGCATTTATTTGCATAGTGACCTTTTTCATGACATTTGTAACATTCTACATTCAAATTGGTACGTCCATATCCGGAGTTACTATTGTGACAATTTCCCCTAGAACTTTGACCTCTGTTGTTGAAATTTGGATATCCAGCTCTCCGTCCTCGATTGGAATTATATCCGGGCTTTGGCGCTCTACACTCTCGTGCCATGTGACCGGGTCTATTACAATTATAACAAGTTACCGGGGTCGCAAATACGGGTTTAGGTTCTCGAACGGCCTGACTACGATCGTCTGCTGATACCATGACAGCACAACGGACCGCCTCATCCCAGGTTTCGGGAAATTTATGCCGTGTCACCTGACCTGTCATTCCACTGAGTCCGTGAAGGAAAGCATGAAGCATTCGCATTTCTGCCTCCTCGTGCACAATCCTTTGTTCAACTGGGTCTACTCTGTTTGATATAGTGAGCACGCCTAAACGTCTAACTCGATCAGCGAAGGCTTCCACGCTCTCACCTTTTTGTTGCTGAGCATTGGATAGATTTGAGTAGTGGTATTGCTGTGTTATGTTTCCCCGTAAACCGATCTATTACTGATTTCTTAATTTCATCATATATTATGTCTTGACCCGAATGTTCTAGGAGTGTGGATATAAATGACGCGGCAGGACCCTTTACTTTTAGCTGTAATACTCGGACCATGTCTTCCTTCGACCAACGCCCAGTTCCTGCGGCATTTTCAAACAGACGAAAAAAAGTTCAAAGCTATCCCCTTTTTGTTTCTCTTGTCCGATATCCCCACTTCTAAACTTACTAACTTTTGAACCCAGTTTTGAAAACAATGAAAAATTAATTTTATGAGAGTCTTTCCCTAAAAGCTAGAATCACATATGATTTTCTAATAATAATATTACAAACTTTGGAATTACTTTTCCGCAAGAATGTCTCTGCTACTGTTTGCAAATTTCTTTCACTTGTAAAGTGAACGTTTTTCGATACTCTCCAAACTGATGCTGCAGTTACTCCAGATAAGGTGCGTTCCTGACAGAAAAACTGTGATCCTACGTTAACACCTACCCACAGAAATACTTTAGTTTCTCTGCCTACGTATCGGTTAAAACAGTTTTCGCTCTAACTTATTTATAGCTGCTAGTACTCTAGTTAAGGGCATAAGGCCACAAGTTTATACAATCAAAGGACAATAATTCAAAAAACCACAAAACAAGGATTTCAGCTCAAGTCTCCTCACTACTTAAAACTAAGCACTTTTAAGGATTCCCCTGTTATTTAGAGGAATCCCACTTCTGACACCAGAAATATGTCGTGCCGTACCTGGCACAACTGGGCGTAGGGTAAGAATGTATTACAAAAACATTCAGTTAAACACAAAAGATTATTCAAAATTTGTCATAGATGGCAAAATATTGATTACAAGCGATAAAAGAGAGCATACAAGTTCAAAACAATAAAATTAAGATTATAAAGTTATAAAATTTACAACGTACTTAAATAGTTCTACTAAAGAAAAACCTTTAACTCAAAGTACTAGATATTTAATAAAAGGCGCGCTTGGAAGTAGGGTCTTTGAGAGGAGACTTGAGAATTTAGTTAAGTTATTATTATAATTTAAATGTTTACACTTTAAAACAACATGATGTCTTGGCAAAAAGTGAATGACGGCTATTTGTCTAACATCTGGGAGGGTTCACTTACTTGTTCATTACGTGCTGTCTCATCAGGAGCTCGGACACCGAATAATATAAAATTATGCTTTTCGGCTGGGCTTGGAATCCTCCCCACTTCTATTACTCTACTTAGAGCTTATTGGTTAGTTCATGTGCGTCATGTATTAAATGCCCATACATGGAAATGGTCAGAGTTGGACTTCTAGGATTGGTTCGTGGTTGGAGTGGGTTATTGCTCTACTTTTAGCGTTTATCATTTACCCGCTTCCGTAAGGAAAGTTACTGAGTTATATTTTCTCATGGGAACAAATATTTTGCTCTAGTTTATAAATTATTGATAAAGAAAATATTAAATTATTTTAGAGACATTTTATAATAATTAATTGGAGTTAAGTTAATTTGGGTACTAGGCAACAGCACTACAAAAAAAAAAAAAAAAAAAAAAAAAAAAAAATGTTTCTCCTGTCTGATATCGCCACTTCTAAACTTACTTACTTTTGAACTCAGTTTCAAGAAGAAGAAAAACAAACAAACAAAAATTAAAAATTTCTTCACAAGAGTCTTTCCCTAAAAGCTAAAATTACATTACGACTTCCTAATAATTGTATTACAAACTTTAGTATTACTTTTCCTCAAGAATGCCTCAGCTACTTTTTGCAAATTCTTTTCACTTGGAAAGTGAACTTTTTTCGTTACTCTCCAACCTGATGTTGCAGTTACCCCTGACAGTACGTGTTCCTGACAGAGAAAGTGAGACCTTACATTAAAACCTATCCACTTTAATTTCTCTGCCTATATATCTGTAAAAACAGTTTCCTTTGTAACTTATTTATCGCTACTACTACTCTAGGCAAGGGCATAAGGACACAATTTTTTTCCTATTGTTTTTTTTTACAACCAAAGGACTATAATTTAAACTTGTTATCAAAACCACTAAACAAGGATGTTAGTTCAAATCTCCTCACTACCTATAACTGAAACGTTTTTAAGAATTCCCCTAGTATTTAGAGGAATCCCACTTCTGACACCAAAAATATGTCGTGCTGTACCTGGCACAACTGGACGTAGGGTATGAATGAATAAGAACGGTTAAATCACACAAAATGTATTTACCGAGTCATAATTGGCAGTAAGCAACTAAATCATTCAAAACCAAAAAAGCAAACAAATCGCTGAATGAAACTCAAGATTCTAAAGTTTATAATATACTAATACAGTTTTTCAAACATGAAAACCTTTGAAATGGGAAGAGAAAACATTTTATATTAGGCGCGCTTGACAGTAAGTAGGGTCTGAGAGAAAGACTTGAGCTAATTTAGAAAAAGATTTTTAACTGAACTTGGACTTCTAATTTAAAAACATGATATGTTTGTGCAAACAAGTGAATGACGGCTATTTGTCTAACATCTGGGAGGATTCACTTACTTGTTCAAAGTGTGCTGTTCCATCAGGGACTCGCCAAGGAATGATCTAAAGTTTTAATTTAACCCCTTGAATGCTGTGATACTCTTGCAGTACTGACACCTCACTGCGGGGTTTTTTTGCCACTTGCAACCAAAATTTAATGTTAATCATTTTTATTGGCAAAAAAAACAATATTATACAGCACTCTGAGTACTATTTATTTAGAGGGCCAGTTAGTTCCAGAATACAATAAGGAGTAATTAGGGGGAAACCCGTATTTTTTATATAATGGGATGGTGGGGGGGAGGGGGGGTTGAAGGAACTAAAGATGGGTAGGAAATTATCTGTTTATAATTCTTTAGCAAGTGAAAAATAATACTCACAATGAAAAGAAACGTATTTATTTAGAACATTTGTTTGTATTTACACTTTGTAAAGCTCTTTGAGTTATTATTCAATAATTTTTTGAGTTCGTGGAATAGTGCAAAACACGGCACCACACACAGCCCAACATCGCATTCAGCGCACTGGTAGCGCGATTCGCGGCGTTTCTGTTCTCCTTGTTTTGTGTTTTTACAAACGTGACAAATACGTTGTGCATTTTTCTTTTTTTCCGTGGATGGTACAAGAGATGGAAAATGACGCTGTGTTAGACGCATTGGATTATCACCCACAGAGGGTCGGCCACCTTTCTGTTTTGTCCGTGGTTCCAAATTATCAGCCATTATTTGGCGAACAAGCTCTAGGTGGAACTGCTGCAACGTTGGTTTTCTGCCTGTTTGACAAAGGTATATGGCATGTGCATTTAATATAGACATATCCAAAAAATGGAAAAAAAAAAAAGCTTCTTATACCATCGAGTAGTTCGGCGTACACATTCTACATTGACGATCATCATGTCCGACCTGTCAACTGCTCCCATGTTTTGGTTGTAGTCATGAACAGATATGGGTTTCACAATGGCCGCTTTTGTTTTTCTGTCTAGTTTACCAGTAGATACCATCTCATCTTTGTGCTCCGATGTCAGCATGACAACTTCTCGTTTATCAATCCACCTGACTGCTATACTTGTGCCATTATTTAGGGCTTCCCGCTCACCTACTTCTAGCTCTTTCTGAAACTGTGGCATTCCCAATCTTATAGATTTTACTGTCCCACAAGCATTAGTTTTGTTTTTGTGCAAAAATGTAAATAAGTCGGGACTGGAATACCAGTTGTCAATAAATAAGCAGTGGCCTTTGTTGAGATAATTTTGGAGAAGAGTTGTCACAATTGCTCCGGAAATACCAAGATTTTCGGAATTGTTGGAGTAGTCAGTGTCTTTCCCAGTATAAACAATGCTATCAAGTATGTAACCCGTCTCACAATCACATAACAGGAATAATTTAATTCCAAACCTACTTCTCTTTGAGGGGATGAACATTTTGAAGCCAAGCTGTCCTTTGAAAAGCAACAAACTTTCGTCAATGCATAGATTTCTAAATGGTTTGAAGTTGCGGGAAAATGCTGCCCTGAAAATATCAACCACACTTCCTTTATTTTACTAAGTTTGCCATGAGCGGGAGGAAGTGTATTATCAGAAAAGTGCAATAAACGCAAAATAATAAAATACCTGTCTCTAGACATGCATTTAGAGACACTATTCTTATGAAGAGGGTCACTCGACCAATAATCTTCAATGGCTATTTTTTTTGTTATGTACCATCAACATTGTAGTAGCCAAAAATAAACTTCATTTCTTTCTTCGTAATTGGGACCCACTTTTTCAATCGAGAGTGTTCTGAAGGGGGGGATGTGGAAACAATGTACTCAAACTGTTTGTTTGTTTCCAAAACAATTAAATCTAACAATTCGTCAGTAATAATTTTTTCAAAGCAATACAGTTCAGAACAATTCTCTGAAAATGTGTCTGAATCCACTACCCCACTTTCCGAATTATCAAATTCAAAAACTTGTGGAATAAAATCAGTTGATGTCCATGAATGAGTGTATTTAGTTTTATTTATATTAACCCCTTCGTTTTTATTACTTTGGTTTTTTTGATTTTACTTTAGGTTTGAACAGTTTTTTTCTCTCTATCTTATTCTTTTTTCTATTTACATTAGAGGTAGTTTTTTTTCGTTTAGAAATTACCCTACTCGGTCCAGGTAAATTCTGTTCCTCAAACGATGTCAAGATCACTAACCTCCTCTAATAATAGTGTATTACAATCAAGATCCAAGTCGGATTCAGATTCACTTACCGATAATGTTGGCTGGTATAAAGGGGTCAGTATCAACAACGTCATCATCCTCTGATAAATCACTCAAATCCAATCCTATTTCAGAACTCGGCATTTCTAAAAAATCTTCTAATCTCATACTCGCCTTCGTTATCCATAGACATAATGGTAGTCTAATTATCCAACAACAACAAAATTATGTCCAGTAGTAATACTATACTAGTAATTATATTTATATAAATAAACACTATATAAATAAAACACCTCAATAAGTCCGAAAACACATAAAAGCACAAGACAAGACCACTTCTGTGACTGACATTTGACAAAACTTATTCAGAACAGAAATGCACGTGGTTTTGTGGTAGTTGAAATATAATATATCAGGTAGCAGCACCAATCAACAAGAGAATAGTGTCCAGATAGTTCATATTGAGGCCGCTAGATGGTGTGGGCCCCTTTGTTCAGTAGTAGTGGACTACAACAAAGAGATACATCGTGTTCCGTACATTTACGGGCGTAGCAGTGAGGGCTCCGCGGACGAAAACGTATATGTACGTTTACAGCAGTCAAGGGGTTAAAAACATGATATGTTTGTGCAACAAGTGAATGACAGCTATTCGTCTACCATCTGGGAGGGTTCACTTACTTGTTCAAAGTGTGCTGTTCCAAGGAATGATCTAAAGTTATGTTCTTGGTGGGTCTTGGGGCCCTCCCCACTCATACTATTTTTACTTGATGCTTATTGGTTACTTCGTATCTAAATTGTGCTAAATAGCCAAAAATGGTGATCAAAAGAGTTGGATGGCTAGGATTGGTCCAGGCCTTAGAGGTCTCCAATAATGTTCCAAGTAGGGAAAGCACTCTCTGTGAACTCCACAGTTTGCAGGCTGGACACCAAAATTGGCTTTTGCTTCTTTTTTGTGGGTCCACATACAGCACATAGTCTTTCTTTGCGTCCAGGTAAGTGCGCAATCTGATGTGCAAGGTCTCCACTTGGTCCAGGAGGTGGTACAGGATTGGGATGCACAGTTTGTTGGCATTCAACCAGTGAATTTACAATATCAGACATATATTCCTTTCTGGCCATAGGTTTGTCAGTGTTTTTTGAATAAATTACATAAGAATTCAGGAAGCACATTCAAGTCGAGAATGTTCGTGAAACAGTCTTTTCCAATACTTTGATGTTGTCCTGGAGCAAGAAACATGATATATAAACTTGTCACTAGTGTCCACTCCTCCCATGTACAGATTATATTGGTTTATTACTAGTGGCTTTTTTGTATAGATCCCTTTTCTATTTCTCACATTCACATCCTCCGCAGTCGAAAGCAAGTAGAAAATTTTGCCTTTTACTTTTTGTTTGAATCCAATAGCCAGTAATTTATTTTTTCTTTAATAAAAAGTCTCCCCTTTGTTTAGTTTGTGAGCTACAAGGTTTTTTGAAAGGTTTTTAGAATTTTATTTAATGTACCTGTCATGAAAGTTTTTCTTTCCAATAATGTTTCAGCTAAATCAGGTTTTGTGTAAAAGTTATCAGTAAAAATATGATAACCTTTGTTTAGCAATTGGCTTTTTTCTAGGATTTCTAGTACAACTTTATGAACAAATGGTTTAGGCCTGTTCTCCAAGTAATCCTTGCCAGTGTAGAGCTCTATGTGGATGACATAGCTTGTTTGGCTTTCACATGCTTCAAATTTTTTTTATACCGAATTGTTTGTACTTTTTGTTGGGCATGTACTGTATGAATGTAGGGTAGGGGCGGGTAAGAATGCGCACTTTACAACTTTTTTGTTATAAATGCTATAATTAAACAGTAACAAAAATACAAAATACATTACTTTTTCTATGCCTTATGGGCAAACATATAAATGAAGTAAAAACTTGAAACTTTATGTTAATATAAAAAAACAAGTGTTTTTGTATATCCTTACATGTGCGCAGTCTTGATCGCATGGTTGGGAAAGACTGCGCTGAATGGAGGGTAAGAGTGCGTGGCCTGGGCTAACAATGGTCACATGTGTAAGGTCCTGACCCTACGTAATCTGAACACGCCTCATGCCACCACTGTTCGCACTGCCCACACTGAACCCAACAGTCTTCAAAGCTTTCACCACAACCTGCACAAAAATGTCTCTTCTTCTTTTCCGTTTACCATTTCTCGATTTCCTTCTGTTTTCTTAGTTTTTGCAGTTTTTGGCTCTCCATCCAAATCCAGGTTTCTCTTCACACCTTTACCTTTTAATTTCTTTTCCTCTTTTATTCTCCGCCTCTCTTCTTTTTCACGCAACTCCTGCTCCTTTTTTTTTTCCTCTAGAAATGTTTTGAACGGTGATCCCGATATTATTTCAGTTTTTTTTTGCTTGCACTTGTCTTTTTACTACTTTGCATTTAGGCAACGGATGAATTTTCAGAAGCTGTTGACCGATAATAGTTTTATTATCTAAATTCTCGGTTAAACCAGTTAAATAAACAATATTACTAGATGCCTTTGTTAATTGTCTTTCATTAGATGTGACGTTCAATTCATTCTGTTTCATTTTCATCTCAATGGCTGCTTCGATGCTTGTTAGTGTGGAAGGTGGCTCTGGTTGAGATATATAATTTTCAACTGTTGTTTCATTAACGGACTCATCACCACCTTCTTCATTTTCAACTTCCTCTAAATCCTCTTAATGATAAATTTCTGGTTGGGGCCTATCCGTGACTGAGGAAGGCAAAAAATCTTCATCACTAAAAACATCTGGATTATACGGATAGATACCAGTTGCTCTAAAGCCTTTCACTGCTTTCTCAATAGTTGACACTGTGTTATACGCCTCTCTAAACAATCCACTAATTTGATAAGCTGTTACACATTGTCCAGGGTTACTTACCATCAATTTTTCAACTTCAACAGAATAAGCTGTCTTGAGAGGGCCAAAAAAACTTTTATCTAAGGGTTGAATTTTGTGACTAGCGTGGGGTGGCAAGGACAGCATTGTTATGACGTTATCTCTACAGAAATTTACACCTTCAAGAGATACACTAGTTGAGTGGTTGTCGAGAAGCAATAGAACAGGGTCATCTTCAGTGGGTTTTGTATGGCGAGCGAAGTGCTTCAGCCAGTCTATAAAAAATATTTGAGTTCATGTAGCCACTATCAGAGATTAGAGGAAGAGTGCCTACAGGGGCTTCAACGTAAAGCTCTGGTTTCATCCGTTTTCTAGGAAATATCATAGCTGGTGGTACGTAGATGCCTGTAGCACTAAAGCAAGATACAACTGTAACATTTTGACCTCTTTCACCAGATGTCACCTTACTAACTTCTGTTTTACCAACTGGTGATATCACTTTAGGAGTTTTGTTGGGGACTGTGGAAAGCCCCGATTTCGTCACAGTTAAATATTCTGTGGGGAGGGAATTTTATTTCCTCGTAGACTGCTTTCAAATTTTGGAAAAACCTAGTAACTTGAGTCTTATTAAACCCTATCGCTCTTCCCAGACTGCAATCTCTAGGCTTTCTTGTGGACAGCTTGTGTCTTTTGAGAAATCCTTTAACCCAGTTTTTTCCGGCTAACTTCTTTTCAGAATTTAATCTGTCACTCAAACCATTCAATTCAGCAAACTGATAGGAAATTTGCATGATTCTCTTACTAGTCAATCCATAGAAACGCATATCTAAATCTTTACATAAATTTGCCAATTCCTCTTCCATTTCGTCCGTAAAAACATTCTTGTATCTTCCAAGACTTCGGAGGTCATCAAACTTTCGCTTTTTAATTTTTAGTCTTTCTTTATACAGCTTTGGTATGTCAAAAAATTTCCAAGGGCGGCATTCTTGATGTGTATCTGATGGGAAGGTCCTTGTATTCCTCTGAAAAATTCAGTTTGTACTTCAGTCCTTTTTTGTATTGGATTGCTCTGATGTCAGTTACACAAGGATCACCAGCTTTCCTACTTGGTCTTGTAGACTTGAAATTGTTTAGGCTTTCGTAGTTTCTGAAAAGTGTGCTCTAAGTAAGCAACCGAATAAGAGTTAGGCTTTGAGCGTGCTGACAGGAAAGCTGCAACATAGTCAGCAGGAACATTGAACACTTTGTTTTTAATGTTTCTTTCAATTTGAGAATGGACGGCATCAGCCTTCCATTTGAGTATGACCTTTTTCTAGGTACTTTTTGCTCAATTTTAATGTTCTTCAGCCTAGCTAAGTTGAAAAGCCCATTTGATAGAATTGCGTTACGGTTTTGATACGTGCAACCGTCGCTATACAGGATAATACTTTCAACATCATTGGGCAAAGGGCACTGCTTCATAATAAAATCACAAATTATTGTTGTGAATTCATTGGCTGTTAGTCCTCCTTCAAACTCTTTCCACACATAACATTGTACATCCTTTGTTTTCAAGTTGAAAAATGTTAGATTGTGCACTGCTAATTTTATTTTGTAATAAAGGCTTGACACGTTGGACTTTGGGCATAGTAACACACACTGCAAATCCATAGTAAAAACTAAATGCTCCTTACTTTCCTTGTCCTTTTCTTTTTCAGCTCTTGCCTCATTCTTTTTCTGTCTATGGCCGTGTGTAAATTTCCTCTGTTACATTTCCTGTCCGAAATCCAACACATATATCGCACTCGTTCTTTTTCGGTTGGAAAAAAGCTCAAGTTTTTGTCCTCGAATGCCTTTAAAAATGTTGCAACAGACAGAGGTTTTCCATTATTGTGTTCTGTACACCAACGACAGTATTCTCGGTATAATTGCTGTTTTGAAAGTCCAAACTGACTCTAAATATTGTCTCGAAGTGCTCTTCCTACAGTAATGAGACTCCATTTTTGCCAAACTTTCAAAAAAAGAGTCTAAAGCTGTATTTGATTCAGAAAAGACACTCCTTCTTTATTCATAAATTTTCGGATACTTTTTCCTCTGGCTGTTTGGGATAGGAGCTACATTTTGGTCCTCTTGGCATGTCAGTTCATCAGAAATCCTTTCACCACAAATGCTAGATTTTTTCCAATTGCACATTGCTTTTTCTCCTAATCCAAGTGTACCTAAGAAGATACTTTTGCACACGCGTACTCTCTCTTGATTTTTTTTTTCTAGAAAGTAGATATAAGAACTTTCTCTTCTACTTGTATCTTCGTTTTTTCGGTCTCATGCTCTTGATGTAGGCCGAACAATAACCAACATATCCAAATAAGTTTTCTTCTCTTCCCAAGTCATTTTCCAAAACTTTTTAAAAAATGGTTTCCCTGTTTTCATTTGAGATCATCTTACACTGTATCTGAGATGTATCTTTTACTTTACACTCACAGCGTTCTTTCATTATTCGTTCGTTTTGTGGTAAATCATATTTCCATTTTCCGTCTTCACGACTCTTTCCTAGGTATGGTTTTCCTTTTTCTCTAGCAGACTTGTTACGATTCACAGCCCTGTCTTCTTCATTCACATGTTGCCGCTTGCGCCTTTTTCTTTTTGGTCACGTTAGCTACGGGTAAAGACGTTATTTCCTTGTGAACATCAGAATTTGATCTTGGTCTCGGACCTTCACTATCAGAATCAACCGAAGAAGAAGGCTCATAGTCAGGGTCGTTCGTTAAGGTCCATCTTCTGTGGATTAAGTGAATTTTCATTATCTTTAATATATTGATATCACCAGGCAAATCAAATGAATTATTTTCCGTGGTCACTTTAACAACTACGTCACTTGTAGGAATACTAACAAAATTATCATTTTTATTATTTACATCATGTCCACTTAGATTATTATCAGTACAGGCAGAAAAAAATCTTTAGGTAAAATGTTAGTTTGGTTTTGAGTGTAATGGTCACTGTAGCTAAATAGATGTGTACTAAATGAGTTTAAATCTAAACTCAAGTTCACGTCTTCTGTAACATTGTTTAGATCCAAACTTAAACTAGGCGTTTCTGTCACATCATTGCTTTCGAGGTTAAAGTAAAATAGTTACCCACTTTCATCAATAACCAGCATGTTGTTGGCTTGAATTGCTGTATTGAAACTTTCACATGGGTTGTTGATTAATGTTTTATCATTTATTTCTTTGAGTTTGTTTCATTATTTTGTCTTTTCTGGTAGCCATACTGAAAATAACAAAAATAAAATGGACCATAGTAACTCCATTATAAAGGCCCCTTTAATACATTTAAATTGACAATGTTATAAGCCTTTGCCACTAGGTTAATAGTGAAATAATGTAGGCCTACGTCGTATTAAATTTGTGATTCCTACCAGAACTGTTGCCATGGTATCAGTGGGAATACTGTAGTTAATTTTTCATTGATGCAATACAATAGACAATACAATTAAAATGTCGATAGCTGAACAACCTAAAACATTGCGCTATGGCGGTAAAATTAGGCTATGTTACGTTATTTACACATACTTCGATTTGGAATATAAAATAATCTGACCTAACTGCCACAGAACGATGTATTGGTTTTCAGAAGCGTTAATAATAGATACTCTTTATTCTTTATACTGTGCGCCTATTATGGAAATGCACAGCTGTTTGTGAAGTTACGACTTTTGCTTTTAACTACCCTTAAGAAGGAAAAGCTGTAACTCCAAGGATATAATTAATTGGGTTATTTTCCCACGTTAACAAACGCTAATTTTAATACTAACTTTATACGGAGTTATTATAATTATTTAGTATCACTATTTCAGTATAAAATGTAAATAACCACTATTAACAACTACACTACATCCTGTACATCAGGCACTGTTCACTGCTCTTGGTATCACTATGGCATTTTCCCATGGACTACAGGAATTACAGCTGTTGCTTATTATTGAACTGAGTCTTCTAGATACAACCTTTGATAATTAAGGATTTTATTACTTGTAGATTTTTTGGAGTTACAGCCTTTTCTTGACCATTGAGAAAAAAATATCACCATGGCAATGGCCAAAATCTCAAAAATTACAATAAGTGGAGACGCCCTTTGCTAATTAGGCTAACGATTTCTTACCTTACCTACTCTTTTCACTCTTAGTCCCAGTTGTCTTGGATCAACTGCTTTTTTAACATCCTCCTTTACGGCTTCACTTTCTGCACCGTCCTTCCTTATCAATACAATCCTTGCTTCATTTACCACTCTCTTTACTCCACTTACTTTTCGGTATCTTTTCTTTCTTTAGTCCTTCTTTCAACTTTCCCTCATATGTCATTCTCCTCCTTCCGTTTCAGCATCTGTTTCTCCCATTATGCTTCCTTCATCTCACTCTTTAGTTTTCTGGAGAGCACCAAATTAATGTCCAGAATATGAGTCTTATAGTACCTGATTAGTTTTAGTAAACATTTTAGCCGCTAGTTTTAGGCAAGGGTGAGCCCTTTTACAGTTCACCCCTGAGTTGTTATTTAGTTTTAAGGCTCTTAACTAGCACCGCCTAAGTGCAATCTTTTAAATTTCGTTAGGAAAATTTCTGTGTTTTAATCAAGGGTAAGCCCCTTTACAGTTAAAAATTTCTGTGAGGCGAGAGACACCACTATCTTAATATGTAGGTGTCACGTAAGGAGACGGGCAATTTTTTCCTTGTATTTTATTTGTTATTAGTGAGGGTGGGGTCCCGTTACAACCTTACCTTCACTAACTTACCTGGTTTTAGCATTAGATTTTTTTATATTTATTATCGTTATTATTTATCTGACATATTTTAACTACCGGACCCCTTTACAGCCTCTCGGCTATTTTTGTTATTTAGTTTTAGTCCTCCTTTCACTGCTGTTTTTTCTTATTGTCTTAATGTGATACTGTTATTTGACACAGCAATCCGCTGTCTATTCCTTGCACTGATAACGTGACACCATATTTTAAAGTGTAAGTGTCCGTTAACCCTACGGGCATTGATAACCTGCGTGTTTTATGCCCTTATATATACAGGGTGTATATTATGTCTGGAAACACCCAAATATATCCTTTAATAATTTAAATATAAATTTGAAACCTCTTACAATCGTGATAGAGATTGGGCATCTACTTTTTGGAACAATGTTTTGTTATGTCACACCAACGGGGGGACGTCCTGCCGAGGGTATCGTGAATATTCTTAATGGAAGCCTATACCTTGTGATACATAATTTTAAAGGTAATAGCTTACTGAATTGAATGCCACAAACCGCATCTCAAGGGAATTATTCTATCAGAAAAATAGAGCATTTTTAGTATTGAAAATTTACTGATGTTTCAACAATGTAATTTTAACATGGTTCTTGCCACAAAATGTGTTACACTAATTTTTTAGCATTTTTTTTAATGTTCAATTAAATAAAACAAAAATTTCATTTTAAGCTGGTTCTATTAGCACAAATTTGCCAGTTTTTATTACAGTACAATTATGGAAAAATTACTTATGTTATTGATTTCTTATTACAAATAAAAAATAATGTATGCTGTTAGAAAAGTCTTACAACAAACGTTTTACCTGCATTTGGTGTCAAAGCAATTGTTCGAACTGTGTTCCTTCTACGGTTTGACAATGAGCCAATCTTGTGTAAAAATGATTCGACAGAGTTGCCTAACATTTCTTCATTTATCAAAGCAATCTCCTCTATAATCCTGTTTCTTAGGTCTTCCAAATTATGAGGCTTTCTTCAATAAACATTGGATTTTAAATTACCCCATAGGAAATAATCGAGTGGTGACAAATCCGGAGATCTTGGAGGCCATTCGATTTCTCCTCTTCGGCCAAATCCATTTATGAGGAAACCTTAAATCCAAATACTCTATTACCTGTCTCCCATAATGGGGTGGAGCACCATCCTGCTGAAAACCATACATTATCAAAGTATTCTCCTGATGCAATTTGAATAGCTGGGATTATTTCATTTTGGAGCATATTGTAGTAAAGTTCGGCATTTAAATTTCCATTGATGAAAAAGGGTCCAACAATTTTGTTACCTAAAAATTCCACACCATACGTTCAGTTTTTGTGGTTGCTGTGAATGGGACTCAGTAATCCAATGTGGGTTTTCACTAGCCCAAGAGTAACGGCAATTGTGCCTGTTAACATTGCCATTTAGGAAAAAAAGTTGCCTCATCAGAAAATAGTATGTTGGTCAGAAAATCTCTATTGTCATCACATTTGCGCATCACAAGTTCACAAAACTCAACTCTTCTGTCGTAATCATCCTCACTTAACTGTTGGACTAAATGAACTTTAAATGGTTTGTATTTATTAATTTTCAAAATCTTACTCACAGACATAGGGTGCATATCATGTTGCTGTGCAGCTTTTCTGAGCGATGTATGTGGGTCTTCAATAAATGTTTGCAAAACATCTAGTGCATGTTCTTCATCTGTTGCAGATTGTATCCTACCCGACTTTGGCCGATTACGTACACTCCCTGTCATTTCAAAACGCTCAATAGTTTTTGATATTGTTGAAACACTTATGGGATTCCTTTCTGGGAAAGTGTCATTAAACAAATTACAAACTTCCCGATAAGATCTTTGACGATCGCCATATCCTCGCATCATCAACAGAGTAATTCGTTCTCTTTCAGACAATTCCATTAAAATGCCAAAATAAAAAACTGAACTATTGTAATTAGATAACTTGTTGACAGCAATGCTTCAGAGACACTGATTAACTCGACAGGAATGATATGACCTTTGTCCATTTGTAATTCCCAAGCTTAGACCTGTCTAGTGAAAGCTCCATGCTCAACAAACTGAAACCTGTAGACCAGATGATTAATAACACAATAATGTTTCTCATAGGCTAGTGACCTTTGTCTCTTTAAACCTTCCTGCTGACTGGAAAACACCAAGTACAGATTCATAAGTAATCAGAGAAAGTGACTCATAAGTTTTATTCATTGTAATAAAAACTGGTAAATTTGTACTAATGAAACCAGCTTAAAAATAAATTGTTTATTTTATTTTAATTGAACATTTAAAAAATGCTAAAAAATTAGTGTAACACATTTTGTGGCAAGAACCATGTTAAAATTACATTGTTGAACATCAGTAAATTTTCAATACTAAAAATGCTCTATTTTCTGATAGAATAATTCCTTTGAGATGCGGTTTGTGGCATTCAATTCAGTAAGCTATTACCTTTAAAATTATGTATCACAAGGTATAGGCTTCCATTAAGAATATTCACGATACCCTCGGCAGGACGTCCCCCGTTGGTGTGACATAACAAAACATTGTTCCAAAAAGTAGATGCCCAATCTCTATCACGATTGTAAGAGGTTTCAAATTTATATTTAAATTATTAAAGGATATATTTGGGTGTTTCCAGACATAATATACACCCTGTATATATTAAAAAAAAAAAAACCTTCATCTCTAATTTTTCTTCTATTTTCCAAATTCACTTCTCTAATCATCTTTATTACTTCTTCTCTTCCTTCTATTCTTCCTCTGATTCTCTCTCTCTCTCCATTTCTTCTTTCTCCACACTATTCTTTATCACTCTTAAGTATCCAATTAATTTAGTTTCTACGGCCGTACTTATGCCCTTGGTTTTTGCTTTGGTAGCTTTAAACCATCTGTCTATCGTCTCCAGTGTCTCTTCAATGGCCACCAAATTATCTTCGCTTTCTCCTCCTTCTATCGGGCTATCCACAACCTCTCTTCTTTTCCTTTTTTTACTGAATTCTTTATCTGAATCTAATTTTTCCGACTCTGTCTGAGTCAATCCTCCTCTTTCCTTTGCGTCCTTAAATCTTCTTCTTTCTCTTGCTCTTCTCTCTATTTCTCTTCTCTCCGCTTCACTTTTTTCTTTCTCTCAGCCTCCGACTCTCCCTCAGCCTCCGACTCTCCCTCATCCTCCGACTCTCCCTCATCCTCCGACTCTCCCTCATCCTCCGACTCTCCCTCATCCTCCGACTCTCCCTCATCCTCCGACTCTCCTTCATCCTCTCCTTCGTTTCCTTATCCTTCTTCACTTGGTATTATACTATGCTCAACTCCTTCCATTCTCTCAGGTACTTGCAACCTTTCCACCTGAATTGGTGATCTGACTATACTGTTTCTTCTTCTCTGTTCTTCCAACAATTCTTTCATATTTCTCTTTCTCTATTTCCTCTTTCGTTCCATCTCTGCCCTTCTTTTCTCCTCCTCCTTCTTCCTACGTTCTAATTCTTGCTTTCTCTTATCCCCTTCAACATCATTCCTCGCATGTTTGCTCCCCCCAGAATCCATGGAGCGGCCAACAGCCGAAGCTGAAGGGAGGGATTCAGTCCTTAGGGACCTACCCTCCTGGGGTAATTTATCCTTATCGTTGGTACCTGCCATTTGTGCTGTCAAAAAGTTAATAAAATACAGCCCCAATTCCTTATGGGAAAAGGGGTTTGGGCTATTGCGACCCCCGCCGAAGCGACAGCTGGGCCATGCGTTCGCCACCTCGCCAGGCCAGTGTTAGAAACAACAGAACGCGAATAGAGCCAAACAAACAACGCTGTTGGCGGACTACGGACACTGTCAACAAGCCGCGACTGTTCTATTATCGCGACTCGCCAAAGGCGTTTAAAATCGACATACAGTAAGCAAAACGTATAGCCAGTACAATAAAATACTATATGAAATTAAAGTCTGGAATTTGTTCTTTCGATCCATACCACTTCAGCGCGGATTACGTCGCGGAATGTTTTTACTCAACATGCACGTCACGACCTCAGGCTCCTAACCCTAGAACTGATACGGTTAAATGCCTTTACTGATACAGCGATTTTGGCAGTTTTATTGATAAACTTTTAACAATTCATAAAAAATAAATAATGAACTCAAACTATAATATAGTATAGCATACCATTTTAATCAGTTTAAACTAGAGAATATTTTATAGTAACAAAACATAGTACAAATTTCACAGCAAACAACTCCAATGTCATAAGACTTAGCATAAAACTTCAAATGTATAAGGGGGCAATGTACCCAAAACATATGTTTTTTTAATTTCTGCCACTAATTAATCTTTTTGTTCATTTAAGTGTCTCCCTAGGACAGGGTTTAAAGAAAATATATTATTAACCCCCTCCCACCCCTCTCAGGGGAAAGGGAGGGGTTTTTCAAGAAAATTAGAATTCTTGTTTTACACTATAGCTGCTTTTGTATTGCACCTATTCCAAATTTTTAGATATTGTTTTAAAGCTAATACATAGCCTTACAAAGTGTAGTATGAAATTTTGTGTAGTTATCAGTATAGTTTTGTGACATTTTATTTTAATTTTTTCAAAAAATTATATTAGGAGTATAATATAAAATATACTTGATCCCATACTACACTTTGTGCACTATACAGGTGTATTCAAGATCATATGTACAAAATATGAGGTCTCTAGGCAATAAATAGAGAAGTTACGTTGTAAAATGTGTTGGAAAACACGGAAAAAACAAACTTACGGGAAAAGGTTAAAAACTTTATATGTTTATTATATATGAAAAGTAAGACTATTTACATAATCATTGTTTTTGTTTTTAGTGTAAATATATTTTACACTTAAAAGAGTCCAGCTCCATAGGTAACACCTTCTTTTTTAATTTCTTTTCTTCCTTTTTCATCTTTTTCAATTTAACTTGCTGACGGTATTTTTTATACTTCAAGCTCAGCCTTTTCTTTGACTGCAAAACTCTTCTTTTGTCTCTGCATCTCATAATTTTATCTGAAGATCTACCTGAAGATACTTTTGAAGCTTTCATTATAATGGATTGGGCTTTGTTACCAAAATTGTATTCAAGAATAGCCTCAGCAGCGGCAAACTCAACTAATCTTTTAGAAGCGTTTTTAACTTTAGGGCATTTTTCCATATAGCAGCATGAAGACTTTCATTAGCATTTTGGGTTTTGCCTTGCTGGCACCTTTTTAATAGTTCCGTAGTTATTAGGCGTTGGGACACTGGAAAAATATATTTTTTAATACCGTAGGTGATATTGATGTACAGTATTCAAATTTGAGGCATGTGGACCCGGAATTTCGCTTTCAGCTATTGCACGGTTGTAGTAACACCAGCTTTATATTATATATATATATAAAACATTAATATAAAATACACATGATTTATATTTATATACGTGTATAGAAAGAAAATGTAAAATGTAAATAAATATGTACACAGCTTAGTATTGAAAACATAGAAAGAGTTTATTGATTATTCAAGATTACAAATAATTTTTCTATAATACTAGTGTGACTTCTGCCATCGTTTTGACTGAACAAGTAATTCAATGTCAGGATTAAAATTAGATATTTTGAGGCGTAAATCACTTTCAACGTCCACCAGTATGTTTCTATACTTATTCTTGATGTGAACCAAGGTTGAAAAGGCACGCTCACAAAGTTATGTTGTCGAAAAAATTAGGAATCTCATTGCCTTTTCATACAAAACTGGATAGCTTTGCTTAGCATTCAGCCAAAATGAGGTCAAACCTTCCTTCTTGAACATGGTTTTCATGGTGGAATCACAGGACAACTCAATTAAAGCATCTTCCTGAAAGAAGAAAATATATATATTTTAATAGAAGGTAATTTTGCAACGCTTAAAAACTGAAGCTTGTAGGTCAACCAGTTGTCACCTATTTCTGAAAGAGTTAATTTTTTCCCACAAGAACAAAAATAGCTACCATTGAAAATTCAGAAAAAATTGATATAGTGTGATACTTAATTACAATAAAAAGAATTATAATCGGCATTAAAAAAATTCTGAATAAAAATAAAATTTAAGCAAAGAGTTCATGTAAAAATGTGTACATACCTCAAATGCTGCTAAGTTGACGTTCTTTAAATTATCCTCGTCGAATGGATTTTATATCCACTTATTAGTAGTTGCTATTGGTGGAAAGCATCGCCTCAGTTCGGATGACAAGCCTTGTAAGTGTTCAATTATAATTTCTGAGGTTACTGAATCGACTGTCAGCTCATGGAAATCCACAAATTCGTTCATCAATGGGAATGCATCAAATTTATTTGCTTGTACCTATTTATGCCATCTATCAATTTTCTTAATAGTAGCATCCACTTTATCTTGAACAAAGAATCGATGTACATCTTCTCCTTGTAATGTAAGATTAAGGATGTTTAGAGAGCTAAAAATGTCAGCTAGGTATGACAGTTTTATCAGCCAGGTCTCATCATTGAGGCAATCGCAAAGAACATGTTTGGCCTTTTCTTTGCCATCGTGTTCAATTTGAACCAAAAACAATCTAACTTCATCTCGAAGTTCGAACAATCTGGAAAGCACCTTTCCCCGTGACAACCAACGCACTTCACAATGTAGAAGTAACTGCGTATGGTCGCTTCCCATTTCATCACACATTACAGCCGAGAGTTTTTTTATTGTGCTTTTATTAAGTTCACAATTTTTTACGGCGTCATCAAGAGTGCTTTTGAGGTCTGGATTCATTCCCTTAACCGCCAAAGCCTCCCTATGGATGCTGCAGTGGGGTCCATTCAACTAACGGAGCTACTTCCTTGACTTTACCTACTAGGCCCGTATATTTTCCCGACATAGCACGAGCTCCATCGGTTGTAAGCCCGAAACATTTCGACCAATTAATTCCATTTTCGTGAATAAAACTATCCAAGGAGTTGAAAATGTCTTGGCCAGTTGTACTGGTCTTTAGTGAGTGGAAATATAAAATGTCTTCTTCAACTGATCCATTGAGATTAAACCTTACAAAACATAACAAATTAGCATTGTCAGCAATATCTGTACTTTCGTCTAATTGTAAAAAATAAAAGTCACTTCCTTTCATAGCAGATATTAAAATCTCCTTTACGTTAGCTGACATTTCTACGCTTCACTGTAGTGTTGGATAGGGGTATTTGACCTATCTGTTGACCTGATTTTTCATCAAGCAGAAGTGACGAAATTATTTTTACTCCGGGCAAAATAAGGTTCTCGCCTGCTGTGTGCGGAGCGCTATTTTTTGCTATTAGCAAAGACAGCTGGTAAGAGGCCATAGTAATCTTTTTATTGCCTTGCCCAGATGACACATTCTCCATACTTGACCGAGTCGAATATGTGATATTATAAATATTTGGTTAACTATATTATTTATAAATTTAACATTGATCGTTTGAGTCAATTACATTAATACCTAGTTTGTAAAAATTCTGTAAGACTACCATAAGCTTTACCTCCTTGAGTAATTCCTTTAGCCTTACGTGTTTTGACAACATTGCGTAAACCTGTTCCAAGTCACTTCGATACGTGATTAACACATTCTTCTTTGGTAATTGGAAATTCATTACCGTAAACATTCAAGCCTTGTAAATGGTTGAAGACTGCCGAATCTCCATCGGAAAGTATAGTGCGGTATCACAACTTGTAGGCCAATGATTTTCCATAATATCTCGGCTGCTTTGGTTTTCCATTGCTGCTGAAGAGCCAGAAAAGTTTCTAGAGCAGTCTGGCATATGAGCTTGATACCAAATGTCGAATTCAGGAGTATTTTTTCCTAGTTTCGTTGCTGTTACAGTACATTTTTGACAAAATTTGGAGAGGACACAATAATCTAATACTAATCCAGTGTGCATTTCTATAAACAACACCAATGCCATAATTCGAGGTATGGCCTCTTTTATGCCATGTGCCATCATAACTTACACATATATCAATTATTGAGTCGTCATCAATATCGCTGTCAGTTTGACTATGTACTTCCCGTACCCGAACTCGTGCCTTCTGCAAACTTTCTTTACTAATGGTTACTATTGCCTTGGAAATTTCATCAGAGTGAAATAAGAAAGTCTTAGAACTCATATTTTCCATATTCATAACCATACAAAACTTATCAAGTGAAGCAAATCCTTCACCATTGCTCATGAAAGCTTTCACTATTCTACGATTTACATCAAATGATTTTGTCACAGGAACGAGTTTTGAACTTTGGGTAGTAAACCGAATGTCATCACAGTTTTTACACTCAAGACTTAGTCTACAAGCAAAACCATTAGTTCCAGCAGCACTAATAGTGATACTGGTTTCTAAATATGAAGGGCACAATAAATTTGAAACAAGTTTATTCAAACAGGAAATGTCAACTAATTTGTACTCGGTTGCAAAAGAATCTTCCAAGTTTGGACCTAATTCTGTAATAACACAGTGGCCTGAATCCATGCCATCTATTCTAGTGCTAAACACCATCTCAACCTCATCATTAGAGTTAGGCCTACTTTGGTCTAGGCCTATGTTATTTTCTTCTCCGGAAGTTTCATTTACCCTAACATAGTTGTTGTTATCAGAATTGGTTTCGCTAAATCCAGAACTTGTACTAGGCCTTACCTCAATATCTATATTAGGCAATCCTTCAGTAAGTGATAAATGAGTTGTAAGGTGAGATTCAGGTTGTGGACTCATAACAATGTTTACATTTTGCCAACGCTTCGCTATTGCCAATGCAGCTTTGTTTTTCTTACTAATTTTGTTTCTAGAATATTGATTTTTAGTTGATTGCTTCATGACTAAATCAAAACTAATAGTCTAAATCACTAAATTGTTCAACAAAACACAACAAACACATGTCATTCACAAAGTGAGGTTAGAGTACAGTAACTGGAACTAACAGCTGATCACTGACAAAAGCTGATCTACTGAGTCCGTCCTGGGTATGACGTTAAACTGCCTCTTCCCACCTAACCATTCCCTAATTCCTACCAAATCCCCCTCCAGGGTCTATAAGTACCCGTCCTCTGACCGTTCCAGTGCATGGCTCGCTGGGAGTGCTTAAGCCGGCACTAGATGCCCTATCTGGTGTCGGTGAGAGCTGATGTGAGCTTGTCTCTGCCGAGGCGTAGGTCATGTACTGGTTCAGAAGCCAGCCACTTCGGTCCTTGGTCAGGAAGTGTTCAGTAGGCAGGGGTGTCGGAGCCCCTGTTGCCACGTGCGAGTCCAAGTTGTGCGCGTATTCCCGACTTGGTAATCGATGGAAACCGGGCCTCGGGGAACTGAGGTAGGGTTGTCCCCCAAGCTACGGTTTGTGGGACACCCGAGGGCATGCCCGCTCCCGGTGAATCGGCCCGCACTACTAAACACGATGCGCTGGTGACCTTATCTATGGAAACTCAAACCACCCCACCCTTAGGGCAAGAATTCGGAGTAAGAGATCCTAATGATCCAGAGAAAAAGCGACAGTTGTCGGATTCTGAAAATGAATCATACATAAAACAAAGGAAAGTGGAAGAAAAAGTAAACGCAGAAAATATGAACGTTCCAACTCCACTATACCTAATCGTTAGCCATAAGGATGAGGGCAAAACTCTAACGAAGGTTAGTCCTTTCTTAATAAACAAAGCTTTAGTTTCCTCAGGCGGTCAGCCTAAATCTGTAAGCAAACTGAGAAATGGAACTATCTTGGTGGAGGCTGCAAACTACATCCAAGCCAGGAAGTTCCTTCAGATGACAAGCTTTTTTGATCAGGTGGAAGTCGTCGTTTCAACCGCACTCCTCACTGAACACCTCCAAGGGGATCGTCTTCTGCCGTGACCTGATGGAGTGTAGTGAGGAAGAACTCAAGGACGAGCTGCAGTGTGAAATGGTAACCGATGTGGTTAGGATGCTTCGGACGGAGAATGGGAAAAAGGTTCCTACTCCTGGTCTAATTCTGACCTTTGCTTTTCCCCAACCTCCAAAAACTATTAAGGCTGGGTACTTGTCCCTGACTGTACGGCCATACTTTAAAAATCCGCAGCGGTGTTTCCGTTGTCAGAGATTCGGGCACTCTACTAAGACGTGCTCGGGCCCTGAGACTTGTTCCCGTTGCGGCGATGAAGGCCACCAAGAGGAAGGTTGCAAGAACGACGTCAGATGCGTGAACTGTAAGGGCAAACACGCGGCCACTTCGAAGGAGTGTAGAGTTTACTTAGAGGAAAAGGAAGTATTGAAGATCGTTACTCTTAACAAACTCTCCTTTAACGAAGCCCGCAAAGAGTACAGGAGAAGAATCGCTCCAACCCCTAAAAAGGGAGTCTCATACTCCGAAGCTGCTTCAGCCCCAGTTCAATCCGCACAGTGCCCGTCATGTACCGCCTTGGAGGGTATGGTGCTCAATTTAACAGAGCAGGTTGCTACTTTGGTTAAGCAGCTTGCAGCCGGTACCGGACAACATCCGTTGGCATCCACCAGTAATCCTTCCCAAGCAGTCCACACGCCCCATACAAAGTCCAGCACACAGATTCAAGCTCGCTCAACAGTTACTCCTACTTTCAGAGATAAGGTGCAACAAAATACGAAACCCGCATTATCTTTGGAAGAGAGGAAAAAACTCGCCGACAAACTAAAAAAGAACATACAAGCAAAATCAGAACATAGATCTAAATTCCTAGTGAAAAAGACTAATCCATCCTCGTCCAGATCCTCCCAATTATCACTTGATGATGATATGGTTGAGGACCCTTTGGATATAAAGACAGAGTTCCAAACTGTTCAAGGTAACTTCCGTCCTGTATCTAAACAAAGAAAAAAAATTACGATGAACTAGCACAAAATAAAATATATAATATAATATAAAATGCTATTACAATGGAATATTAATGGTTTGAGAAGCCACTTTGAAGACTTCAAATTACTTCTAAAGACAAAAAAACCTAAAGTTATTTGCCTACAAGAGACAAAATTGTCTCCTCATACTCGTTTCAAACAAAATGGTTATGACATCTTTCGCCTAGATCATCACCAACAAATTGCCTGTGGAGGTGTGGCTATTCTAGCAGATTCTTCTATTAATGCTAGAGCCTTGAACATTGTCACAAACCTCCAGGCAGTAGCAGTATCAATCGATGTTCCGTTTAAATTAACCATCTGCTCCATATATATTCCACCTTCCCCTTTTGATTTATCTCTTGATGATCTACGTGATCTGTACAGCCAACTCCCTTCTCCTTTCTTGATGGTTGGTGATTTCAATGCACACCATCGCTCTTGGGGTTCCAGCCATTCTGATCGGAGGGGTAACATGGTTGCGGGATTGTGGGATGAAGTGGCAGCGGTCATTCTCAATGACGAGTCGGCCACTTACATGTGCCCTAGGACTGGCATATGGTCGGCAATCGACCTGTCAGTCTGCAGTCCGGTCGTGGCAACTCGAGTGCATTGGTCCGTACTTCCCGACCTGTCAGGGAGTGACCATGCGCCCATTGCCGTGGCTTTTCAATCCTTTCCGTCTTTGACAGGCAAGTGTCCCAGGTGGAAAATTAAGAGGGCTGACTGGAACGAGTACAAAAAGAACATAGTTTCTCAAACTACTAATATCGAATTAAACGACATAAATACAGCCACTGAATTATTTACATCTAATATTATAACATCCGCAGAGCGAAGCATTCCAAAATCCTCGGGTTCACCAAACAAACGCCAGGTTTCTTGGTGGTCTGAAGAATGTTCGGCGGCTCTAAAGGAACGTCGAAAATGTTTAAGACAATTCAACAGATCACCGAATGAAGAAAATTTAAGTAGGTACAGAAGAGCACGGGCAAAAGCAAGACAGGTTTTTAGACAAAGACGGCGGCAGTCCTGGCTGGACTACACAGATCAAATAAAACGTACTACTCCTGCATCTGATGTTTGGAGGAAGCTTCGATCTGTTTGCTGTAAGACCTCCCCACCTGCTCTTATTGCTCTGAAAAATGGTACCGATGTGGTAACTGATCCCTTGACAGTTTCTAATTTACTCGGCTCACATTTTGCGGAAATTTCAAAAACGTCATCTTACAATAGGAAGTTTCAAAATTTCAAAACAAATACAGAAAGACATGCTCTAAATTTAAATATTAATAACAACTCTCCTTTAAACCTTCCCTTTACCATTGATGAACTCGATTCATCACTAAAGGCGACATCAAATTCTGCTCCAGGTCCCGATAACATACATTATGCCATGTTGCGGAACCTGACGGAGGATGGAAAACAAGATCTTCTAAAATTATATAATAGAATATATTTAGAACACACATTCCCTAATTCTTGGCGTCGCTCACACATTATCGCTCTCCAAAAACCGGGCCAAGATAGAACTTCTCCAGGAAGCTATAGACCAATTTCGCTTACTAGCAGTCTCTGCAAAGTACTGGAAAGGATGGTCAACAGACGTCTTGTTTGGTTTCTGGAGAAAAATAATCTTCTTTCACCTTCCCAGTGCGGATTCCGACAAGGCCGGTCTACAAGTGACCATCTACTTGCCTTGGAATCGGCAATCCTGAATTCCTTTATTGAAAGAAAACAGTTGATCGCGGTATTCTTCGACATTTCCAAGGCTTATGACAAAGCTTGGAGAAGGGGGATATTAAATGCTTTAATATCTTGGGGTGTAGGGGGCCACATGGTTTCTTTCATACAGGGCTTCTTGTCGGAAAGGACCATACAGGTCAAACTTGGGACAACCATTTCCGATTCATTCACGCTGGAAAATGGTATTCCACAAGGTAGCGTTCTAAGCTGTACTCTGTTTGCCATTGCAATCAATAACATATCGTCTTGCGTTACCCCTCCTGTGCGCTGTTCTTTGTTTGTAGATGATTTCTCTATTTACATCTCTACAAAGAAGCTAGCGGTGGGGGAGAGAGCTTTACAGCTTACCATCAACAGGCTTGAGCAGTGGTGCGGAGTTACGGGTTTTTCTTTTTCGCCACCTAAAACAAAAGCCATCGTTTTCTCCAGAATGCGTACCGTTGAGCAGCCAACGCTCTCTTTGCTGGGTCAGACAATCACTACCTGTGACAATATCAGATTCCTGGGTCTCACATTTGATACCCGGCTAACTTGGGTGCCTCACCTGAAAGATCTAAAAAATCGATGCGTGAAGCGCTTGAACATACTGAGAGCTTTAAGCGGAACAAAATGGGGGGCTGACAGGACATGCATGCTCAGGTTCTACAAAGCCACCATCCGTTCCTGTCTAGATTATGGATGTCAAGCATATGGGTCCGCAAGACCCAGTGCTCTCAAAATGCTTGACCCAGTCCATAATTCTGCTTTAAGACTGGCCACTGGAGCTTTTCGATCTTCTCCTATTAACAGTCTTCTCGCAGAAACGGGAGAACCCCCTCTTTCGCATAGACGACAACAACTGTCCCTAAACTATGTTCACGCTCTTTCAGGGAAGCCAGAAAACCCTGCGTTTGAACCGGTCCTGCGAAATCCACTCATAATTCTTTCCTAGCGAGACCAAATCTTCCTTCACCCTTAGGCGTTAGGGCCAAATCCTACGCTTATGAAATAGGCCTAAACGATTACCAGTTTAAAGTCGTTCATCAATGTGATATCCCACCCTGGAGCGTCTCAATGCCAAAAATTATTTTAAATCTCTGTAGGTTTAAAAAAGTCTCCACTCCAGAAACAGTCTACCAACAAGAATTCCGTCAAATACTAGGCAGCCTCGCACCTTGCGATGTTGTCTACACTGACGGGTCAAAGGAACGTTGTAGAACTGGATGTGCTTTCGTCACTGGGGTAAGACGATACGGATTTCGTCTCCCCAACGACTCTTCTATTTTCACGGCCGAATTAACAGCCATCCAAAAGGCCCTAAATATAACGTTTCCTATGACAAAAAAAAAAAAAAAAAAAAAAAAAAAAAAAAAAAAAAAAAAAAAAAAAATTGGTTATCTGCAGCGACTCCCTTAGTGGTATACAAGCCATCAGCGACATCTTTTCAAAACACATCATCATCCGCGAAATATGGCACTCTTTGTCTTCCCTTCAGTCCGAAGGTGTTGCTGTCTTCCTTGTCTGGGTACCTGGACACATTGGAGTATCCGGAAACGAGCTGGCAGATAGAGGAGCTAAGGAAGCATTACAACTCCAGCCTTACACCGCACGGATGATTTCTTCCGACATTACCCCGGTAGTGAAGGCCAAACTGAAAGCCAAATGGAATAGCGATTGGCGGGCAGTCGGCAACAACAAGTTACGGCTTATTAAAGACTGCGTTGGGCTCTGGGAAACAGCGAACCGCCTGAGTCGTCGTGAGGAGGTTGTGTTGTGTCGCCTGCGGCTAGGCCACGCTTCTCACACATGGCTTCCTCATGAGTAGAGATGATCCTCCGGTCTGCGACACATGTGACACTGTCATTACTGTCAAACATGTGCTTGTTGACTGCCCTCGCTATTCGGTACATAGGCGCAACTCGAATCTGCCGGCTTCGTTGAACGATATTCTTTGTGACGACGAGACGGTAACTCAAAGATTGCTGTGTTTTCTGAATGCAACGTCGCTGATTAATAAAATATAATTTAAATTTTAAATTTATTTATTCAGATTATCTATTGTTGTTAATATTTATAAATTTTATTATTTATTTTATATATCATTATCTTGACAGCTGCCAAATTAGCCCCTTTACAGCTAACTTGGTGGCAGTAAATTGTGTTAAGTTTTTACAGTTTATTTAATTAATGTTATGTACCTTGTCCTTATTTATGTTCTATTTATCTTTTAGTCCTTATATAGGTTAAGACCTCTCTACAGTCTTTCCCTTGTCATATTTATTGTTATCTAGTTTTAAGTATAAATTATTTACTCACCTACTTGTCGTAATTCCTATTTTTGTTATATACAATGTAATCTGTATGCACCTAATTGACACTACCAGATACGAGTAGGTGTCAATTCTTTCTTGAGGGCAATGATAACCTCAGCGTTTTTTGCCCCTTAAAAAAAAAAAAAAAAAAAAAAAAAAAAGATCTACTGAGTGATTACCACACATAAAAAAGCTGGGATCTTAGTTCTGAAACTATGACATTCTAATATACTGAATACAGCAATAAAATACATTAGTAATGAATAGTTATATGATATATTATGAATATATATATATATATATATATATGATACAAAGCTTGTCACTTATAATGGCCGCCTGGAGGAGAAAAATCAGCTCTACACGCTAATAGAGTTTATTAAAAAAAACACACTTTTGGCAATAATAATGCAAAACCAATAATTTATTATTGTTTCCAAACAATTTAGAAACTAAAAAATAAAATAAAAATTCCTGGGTATGACGTTAAGGGGAGGCGGAATCCCATTTACCTGTAATGCTAACATAAGGTACATTTTTTCAAAAACTACTAGGCCTATTGCTTTGAAATTTTTGCCAGTTGTTTATATGCCTTTCATACATAGCCTGAGTTTTTTTTAGGAAGTTCTATAAAAAAAAAGTTATGATTTTTTTCCCGTAACACCTAAAATTTTTGGATTTTTTTTGCAGATTTTATTTTTTTGTAACCAAATAAATTGACTTTGGACCACAAAAAAAACTCAGGGTATGTATAACTATTACCTAGATATTGTGTAAAAATTTGAACTCTCTATCTAAAGTATTTCCAGAGAAAATGTACCTTTTGTCCAAAAAATAAAGATTTTCGGAAAACGGCATATTAGTAAAAATATTTAATTTTTTGCCTACCTAATACATTCCACGGTCATATGATGGGGTTTCTCCTAAATTTTCTTCAAGTTTTCTTTTCCTCAGCTTCTCCTGTCTTCTAGCATTCCTCCAAAAATCAGAAATAGCCACTTCAGCCCTACAGATGCGCTCATTGTCCAAAAATTCCATTACCGAAATCATCCGCCGACCTGGTTCAATTCCCAAAGACTTCAAAACTTTGCATTTTGTGATGTTACCATCATTGTAACTGGCAATAGCTTCAAGTACACCAAGTTCTAATGTTTTCAATGGCACAAAGTTGTTTTTGGGTATTCTAGTCCATATAACACTGTTGACACTCTCATTCACATTTTGTGTCTTGCCGTGAATACATTTTTTCAATAAATCGCGACTAACCAATGCCTTAAAAGTAGGTTGTATTGCCTTCATTATGGTCTCTGGCAAATTGTTTTGGTGCTAATACACTTTTCCCTCAGCTTTGGCCTTATTGTATTTACACCATGATGTATTACCTTCTGGGCACAACCGATGTTCCGGCTTTTCGTCGGAGGACCCTATGTGACAAAACATTGCCCATATAGCTTGTCGCATACCATCCACAGTTTTGTTCTCTTTTATGGCCTTCCCATAATAAGACTGAATTTGGTATATTTTTTTGTCTGTGAGGCGATTCTTGCCTCCCAATGTCTTTCCATCATCAAGTTTCTGATTTTTCATATCATTTTTCAATCTCCGTAATCTTGAACCCATTCTCTTACACACGTGATTCACGCATTCTAATTTTTTAATTTTTGTGTTTCCATAGGGATTTAATTGAATAACACTATCAAAGCTGTTGCTGTCCCCATCACCAAGGTAACTGGTGTATCTTACCTTATATTTTTCCTCAGATCTTAGAAAAATCCGCCTTATACCAGCGCCTTCCATGCTGCCGCTCGAGCCTTTATGATTAGCAGTACAGGAATCGTCGTGTTTATCTTTGTCCAAGCAAACACAGTACTTGGATAATACTTCCACATCCAATACTTTGCCACTATCTATACTTGTGCAAGTTACTACACCATTTAGGGACTGGTGACCTCGACGCTGCCACGTACCATCAAAACCGGCAGATATGTCTCGGGGCTCTAATATAACGCCAGGTGTGTTCCTCATTTCTTCTTCAATGATTATTTTATTTTCTTCCACTGCACCTTCTATAGCATTCTTCATGGAGTCAAATGCTACCTTCTTACATTGTTCCTGAATTATGGCGTTATATAAAGCAAACTTTGTAGGAGGTTGCGGTAAGTTTAGAATTCCACAGAGAGTTTGTCCCGCTAGTAACCCTTTACCGATACATCGTAGCCCATACACTAGCCTCATGTTCAAATCAAAAAATGTTTTGTTTACATCAGTAACTTTAATTTCCTTTGTATTGGTAAAATTTACAGAAAAGTCACAGTGGGAACAATACAATACCAATTTAGAGGCCACACCAACATGGTTTTCAGAACTAATCTGTAGGCCATTCTGTTTACAGTTTTTACAAAGTGTGTTTTGCAACAATTGTTCGGATAAAATACTAAGATCAATGATTTCATTCTTATAACTAGGTTCACTATCAAACTTGGCATACCCTGAGAAGTCAATCTTTTTCTTCGAACTAGATTCCTTTTTTTGCTTGGCATTACCAGGCACAGGCAATAATGTTGGATTTGAGCTTTCAACAGGCACTACTTTCTTTTTACCACGACCACCAACACCCTTCCTACTTTTAGTTACCTTATAAGTAGGCCTTGGCATGATAAATAAACCAATAAACACAACTCACTTCAAAACTAAAAAGATTCCACTTGAAATAAACGAGAAAATCACAGCAGAAAGGTTATATTATTGATCAGGACTGTTTATTGTTTTCACAGCTGACAGACAGCACATTATGCAGTCGTGCCAACATAGAAAACAATAATGAAGAAGTATTAGAAGCAGAAAGCAAAGTAGTATATACAAAAATGTCACTGCGCGTGAGAAATGAAAAGAGGCCTCTGTATTCATGTGTTTCGATTTTTTTTTAATAAATTGCCTAATAGTAATACCTATGTGTTATATATCACTATGTTCGTAATAAAAATATCTTTCAACTAATAAAATATAAAAAATGTCAAAAAGTTCAATTTTGACCTTACCGCCTCCCCTTAAACTGCCCACCCCCACCAAACCATTTCCCTAATTCCTACCCCATCCCTTAAACTGCCTACCCTGTGTCCCTTCTCTTCGCACCAGGGTCTATTCTATGGTCTGCATTTCTTCTTTCTTTGTGCAGCCCTCATTTTTTCTTACTTCTTTCCTATCCACGTTCTATCTTCTTTTTCCATTTTTCTCCGTAGGGGAGCGGCCTGCCCGGACGCTTTAAGGTTGGCGACCTTTCGTACCCCTGAGCTGGTGCCAGACTATTGTCTGAACCTGGCACCTCACCCTATCTAACAGAAAATTCCTAATCCTGCCCCGACTGGGTCGTGTTGTTGTTTGCTGGGAGTGCCAGAACTGCTACACAGATCCTCGAGCATGCCCGTGTTCGGGGCTGTGTGGTAGCAGAAGGCTGATGTGAGCTAGCTCTGCCGAGGCATAACAATATACATGAACCCTGGTGCCAGCCACTTCGGTCCCTGGTCAGGAAGTGAGTAATGGACAGATATGTCGGAGATTTCTGTTGCCACGTGCGAGCCCGAGCCGTGCATGAATTCCCGGCTCGGTTAAACGAGATAACACCGGGCCCCGGGGAACTGGGGTAGGGCTGCCTGCCAAGCTACGGTTGACAGGTACCTTAGGATATACCCGTTCCCGGTGTCTCGGCCAGCACCTTTACTCACGATATACTACTAATTATGGATGTGGGCAATGAACCTCAACCCTATGGGCAAAACACACACCGAGTAGTAATAAGAGAATCAATGATTTAGACAAAAAACGTCCCCACTCTTCAGAATCCGAAGATGGGGAAGAAATAAGTAAGCAGATAAAACTAAGTAACACAAACAAACAGTATCTTCCTACGCCACTATTCCTTGTATTTAAACACAAAAACGAGAGCGAAAATCTGTCCCAAGTAAGTCCTTTTGTGATCAACAAGGCATTAGTCGGAGCAGGCGGTTCGCCGTCATCGGTCAGGAAACTTCGTAACGGAACTATCCTGGTCGAGGCGGTGAACGCTCTACAAGCTCAGAAGTTCCTCTCCATGAAGACTTTTTATGATCAGGTAGAAATCTCTGTACAGCCTCATGAATCCCTAAATTGCAGTAAAGGAATAGTTTTCAGTCGCGAGATGCTGTGTTGCTGAGAAGCGGAACTGAAGGAAGAGTTAAAGGATTCTCTCGTCACTGATGTGGTGAGAATAACGAGGGTCGAGAATGGTGTACCAACACCCACACCAGGTCACATTTTGACCTTCGCCCTCCCTCACCCACCAGCCACGATTAGAGCAGGATACCTTTCTCTTCAAGTTAAACCTTCAGAAATCCCCAAAAATGTTTCAGATGCCAACGTTTCGGACATTCGAGCAAAACATGCACCGGCTTAGAGACATGTAGCCGATGTGGTCAAAGTGGCCACAATGACAAAGATTGCACAAGCGGAGAAGAGCACTGTGTGAACTGTAAGGGCAAGCACTGTTCAAGCTCTCGCAGTTGCAAGATTTATTTGGAAGAGAAAGAGATATTAGTTAGTAACATTAGAAAAACTGTCTTTTGGCGACGCCCGTAGGGAGTATAGGAGACGACTTGGACAAACTGCAAGAAAAGACATCTCCTACTCTCAGGCCGCTTCTGCACCTCCAGCCCAGCCCGCACAGTGCTCCTCCTGCTCAGCTCTGGAGGGCATGGTGCGAGAACTCACTCAACAGGTCGCTGTCTTGGTGCAGCAGTTAAATGCCAAGGCCTTGCCGCAAACACAAGCGAGTAGTCATACGACTTCTGCCCCCGTAGCAAAGGGACCCCCGAAACAAACAGGAGCCATTCCCAGGCCAGTTTCTGTGTCTGTGGCACCCGCTAAAGGAAAAGAGCGACCATGTAACCATTCCAAAACGGCGGAGGAAAGGAAGTCTCTCCAAGAGAGACTTAAAACCCAAATCCGATCGAAAGCTCAGGCGAGATCAAAGGGAAGCACTGGTTCACCCCCCACTCCCTGCTCCTCTCAACTTTCCATAGTTGATGAGGATGAAATGGGAGATGACCTTCTGCTTCGATCAGAATTTCAAACAACTCAAGGTACATTTAAACTTAATAAAAATAAAAACAGACAGAAAATTACATATAATTAAATAAAACATGAACGAATTTAAAATTATCCAATGGAATATTAACGGTTATCGCGGACATTTGGAAGATGTAAAACATCTTTTACAAACCAAAAAACCTCATATAATTAGCATCCAAGGGACTAAACTCCACCCGGGATGCCAAACCCCCTTGAGGGGATTTGACATCTTTCGTAAAGATTTCCCTCACGACGGGCATGCCTGTGGTGGTGTTGCTCTATTCGTGGATGAATCCCTAGGTGCCTCTGAGGTGCCCCTCCACTCCAATCTCCAATGTGTTTGAGTGTCAATCCAGTCCCGATTAAACTGTATATATGTACCGTCTACTTTCCACCAATCCCAGTCACCCTCTGTCAAGGTGATCTCGAGGCACTGATCGGCCAGTTACCGAAGCCTTTTCTTCTCCTAGGCGACTTCAATGCCCACCACAACATTTGGGGGTCAGACCATTCCACACCAAGGGGAAACTTGGTCGCAAGAGTCCTCGGAGATCAAAATATCTTTGTCCTTAATGACGGATCCCCAACGTACCTGTGTCCTAGGACGGGAGGTTGGTCTGCTATAGATTTTTCTATATGCAGTCCAGAACTTCCTCATAGATTCGATTGGGAGGTCCTCTCCGATACATTCGGGAGTGATCACTTCCCAATTCAGATCAAAATACCTGATTCTTCGTTGAATATCACTAGAAGACCAAAATGGATCCTCGACAAAGGTGACTGGGATAAATTCCAAAAACAATTTATATTACTAGATATAAATACTCCATTGGACATAAATACTGTAGTAGAACTTTTTACAAACTCTATAATAACTGCAGCTCAGGACAGCATTCCAAAGACATCACCCGAACCAAGACGAAAAAATGTTCCTTGGTGGACAGAGGAGTGTTCGAAAGCATTGCGAGAGCGAAGACGCGCCCTGCGAAGATTCAACAAACGGCCAACCCAAGAAAATCTTGAAAGCTACCGGTTCCATAGAGCAAAAACGCGACGAGTCTTCAGAAATTCCCGAAGAACCACATGGCAAAATTTCGTGACCACAATATCTCGAACAACTCCAAAGGGCGAAGTATGGAGAAAGATAAGGTCGGTGTGCGGCAAACCCCAACCTTTGCCAATTTTGGGACTCAAGTCGGGCGGAGACGTTGTGATTGATCCCCGGGATGTTGCCAACCTGTTGGCCTCCTCCATATCGGAGGTCTCAAAAAGTTCGTCTTACTGTCCTGAGTTTTTGAGATACAAGCAATATTCTGAACAAACAGACATATTACTCAACAATCCAAATCCATGTCCCTTAAATATAAGTTTTTTCGATGCAGGAGTTGGACTCCGCACTGTCATGTACTTCCAACTCTGCTCCTGGTCCGGATGACGTGCACTATGCCATGCTTAGACATTTGCCCTCAGAGGGCAAGGGGGCCCTCTTAGCGCTCTACAATAGAGTGTTTGAGGAATAGGAATGAACCTTCCCACTAGCATGGCGTAAATCCCACGTCATCCCCGTATACAAACCGGGACAGGACAAACTATCTCCGTCTAGCTATCGGCCCATCTCTCTTACCAGCTGCCTTTCTAAGGTGTTGGAGCTGATGGTAAACCGTAGGTTAATCTGGTTCCTCGAAAAGAACAATCTCCTTTCGAGAGAGCAATGCGGCTTTCGCCAAGGACGATCGACGTTGGACCTCATGGTTTCCCTTGAGACAACCGTACGTGACGCATTCCTTGAGCGAAAGCAAGTAGTCGCTGTCTTTTTTGACCTGAAAAAGGCATATGACACAGCGTGGCGAAGAGGCATCATTAACACTTTCTAGGCATGGGGAGTGAGTGGTAATATGCTCGCTTTCATTCAGGGGTTCATGTCTGACCGTACATTTCAGGTAAGACTAGGGACAAACCTTTCCAGCACAACCAATCTGGAGAACGGGGTACCACAGGGAAGCGTTTTGAGCTGCATGTTATTCGCCGTCGCCATAACGGCATAACGGCTTGTGTTCACCGTCCTGTGCGCTGTTCTTTGTTTGTGGACGACTTCGCCGTTTACGTCTCTGCAAGAAGACTTGCTGCGGCGGAGCGTTCCCTGCAGCTAACCATAAAGCGACTGGAGGAATGGAGTAGGCGGACGGGATTTTCGTTCTCTACTTCCAAAACCCAATGTATAACATTCTCCAGACTAAGGAACTATTTAGAACCGTCACCTTGAACAGATCCCGAATAACATCAAGTCGGAATGTGAGATTCTTGGGCCTTACATTCGATTCCCGACTTACATGGATCCCTCACTTAAAATCCCTCAAGGCAAAATGTTTACAAAGAATAAATATGCTTCGAGTTCTTACTGGGACCAAGTGGGGCGCGGACAGGACATGTATGCTGCGTTTCTACAAAGCTTTTGTCCGTTCGTGCCTTGACTATGGTTCTCAGGTTTATTCTTCTGCCCGGCCAAGCGCGTTAGGAATGCTTGACTCGATTCACCACTCTGCGATCAGGTTGGCTACTGGAGCTTTTCGTTCAAGCCCTACACCTAGCTTATTAGCGGAGGCTAGTGAACCAATGCTGGATATGAGACGCAAGCAACTTGCCATAAATTATTTTCACTCCCTTAAAGCCAAGCCCGAAAATCCGGCATATGAACATGTATTTGAAAGTGACTTGCTCGACGTCTATGCTAATCGCCTTAACATCTCAGCTCCCTTTGGAGTAAGGGCTAAAGCGCTCCTCTCGGACCTTGGTATCGAGGAGTACCAAGTAAGTCAATTCTACCAGAGTGATATTCCTCCCTGGTTAGTATTAAGTCCCGAAGTTGTCCTGTCACTTCACAAGTACAAGAAAGAAAACACTTCTAATTTAGTGTTCACGCAGGCTTTCCGGGAACTCTTGAGTGCTCGGGCACCTTGCGACATAATTTACACTGATGGATCTAGATCTGAGGATGGCACCGGATGTGCGTTTATAACGGCGAGTCGTGAGTATAGATTCTGTCTGCCCTCTGTAGCGTCAGTCTACACGGCAGAACTGACCGCTATTTTTAAAGTATTGAACATCGTCTGCCCCAGGACCAGAAGACTGGTCATCTGCTCCGACTCGCTTAGTAGTCTGCAAGCAATCAAGGACGTGTATCCAAAACATGTAGTGAGGGTGGGTCCCTTTACAACCTTATTTTCACTAACTTACCTGGTTTTAGCATTAGATTGTTGTTATATTTATATCGTTATTATTTATCTGACATATTTTAACTATTGGGCCCCTTTACAGCCTCTCGGCTATTTTTGTTATTTAGTTTTAGTCCTCTGTTCACTGCTGTTGTTTTTCTTATTGTCTTAATGTGATAATTTTCTTTGACACAGCGATCCGCTGTCTATTCTTTGTACTGATAACGTGACACCATATTGTAAAGTGCAGGTGTCCGTTAACCCTACGGGCATTGATAACCTCCGTGTTTTATGCCCTTATAAATAGCAAATAAAAAACAAAATGGGCCGAGACGACGATGCGGCCTGTTCCACTGAGACAGAGAAAGTTCTGTCTGCTAGGTAAGACTGGAGAAGTCGGAACAAACTGCGAGGAAGTGGATTGTGGGCCAACTTGTACAGGAGCCCTTGATGCCAGACGCGGTCGAAGGCCTTGCTGACATCCAGGGAGACTGCGGTGGTGACCAGTCCCTGGTTATGGGAGTCAGTGAGGTCTGAGAACACTCTAGTCAGTTGGAGGGTAGTGGAGTGACCCCGACGGAAGCCGTATTGCTCTTTGCGGATTTCCGTGTGGAAGTCCTCGGGGAAGCGGGCCAGTATGAGTCGCTCTAGGATTTTCGACAAGGAAGGTAAGAGGAAGATTGGGCGGTAGCTGTCTGGTAGAGTGAGGTTTTTAAGAGGCTTTGGGAGTAGGATAAGCTTTGCTTGCTTGCAGGGTTTGGGAAAGTGTTTGAGTCGGAGGCAGAAGTTGAAGAGGGAGGTTATCCATTTCACGATCCATTCTGGCAGTCTTCTGAGGGCTGGGGTGCCCACTCGGTCTGCTCCCGGGGCCTTCTTCGGTCGAAGTCTAGCGAGGGCGCCGGCAACTTCAGCCTCAGTGATGTTGGGCAGTTCGTCCGGTTCCAGCAAGTCGTCTTGGTCGGTGGCTTCCAAGAAGCCCTCCACTGTACTAGAATGTTCTGGGTCGTCAATGTCGTGGCTGGGAGAGAACTGAGCCTCCATGGTGTCGGCGAAGACTTCAGCCTTCTCCTCGGCTGTGTAGACCAGTCCGCTCTGTCCTTGGATGGGACAGACAGTCCTCTTATCGCCTCTGAGGGTTCGGGTGATCCGCCAGATAGAGCCGTCATCCGTGTTGAGAGTGTCAACAAACTCCCTCCAGTGGCTCTCTCCATGTTGTAGCAAGTTGGCTACTCTGTGTGATTGGCGATTAAAGGCTGCCCTGTCTCCAATGAACCTTGTCCTCTGCCATCTCCGTCTGAGTTGCCGTCTCAGTCGGATCTCGTCCATGAGATGACTCGGGAGGTTACGGCGGTAGTCCGGCCGGTCAGTGGCCGGTCTGGCAGAGCGATCCATGGCTTCTTGTAGGCAATTGTGTAGTCTTGAGACGCCAGGGTCTAGTTCAATGTCAGTTATGGGAGGTCGGGGAGAGAGTGGTCTGTCGGCCAGATAGTTGTACTATCTGGTCCAGTCTACGGTCTGTCTCTTCCTTGGGGGTAGAAGTCGGTCAAAGTAGTCGGTGAGGTGTATAGTGATTGGGAGGTGGTCAGATGACAGATCCTTCACAGCAAAGACGTCGAGTGGGGCGGGAAGATTGCAGTGAAGTGCAAAGTCTAGTATGTCTGGGCGGTGTTGTTGTTGGCCGGGGAAATGAGTGGCTTCCACCGGTGCAGTCAGGGAGACGTGGGGGCGAATGTCCAGGACGTTTAATAGTTGGCGGCCAGCGCAGTTGTTGGCAACACAACCCCAGGATGTATGTTTGGCGTTGAAGTCGCCAGCTCCGGTCGGAGAAGTTGGTCGAGCTCGGCGAGGTCGAGCCGTGTTCTCGGCGAGCTGTACACGGAGGATAGTTCCATCTCTGGTCCTCCGAAGCAGGCCGCGATCGTAGTAACCTCCGTGGACCATCCGAGGCGTGGGAGGACCCAGGACCCAGACATGACGTCGGTGAGGGACCCGGCGGTGAACGAGTATGGCTGTTCCACCAGCCGGGCGGTGGTGTAGGGGGTGGGCTGGTCGGTCTGTTCTGTAGACAAAATAGTTGGGGATTCTGAATGGTGTCTGCGGTGTCAGGTGAGTCTCCTGCAGCAAGGCGATGTCAGTGTCGAATTCGCCTAGGAACTGCAGAAGCTCGTGCCGCTTCCCTCGGAGGCCGTTGCAGTTCCAGGAGACATTGGCTCCGTCCCTAGTGACGTCTGCCCAGGACCGGGCGGTCGTGGCCCAGTTGGCTGGTGTGCGAGGTGGCCGGTGTCTTCGCCTGGGCGCCGACTCGGTGAACTCTTCCTCGGCAGGTGGGCTCCGGCTCCTGGGTTGGCTGGCGTTGGAGTGATTTTTTGTTTGTTAAGCAGAGGGAACCTTCAAAAGGTACCGGCGTCCCGGTTATGTGGGATTCTTACCGCACTAAACCACTCTGCTGCCACGACCTTCGTGGCCGTACAGCACCTGAACTCTAGGTCCACTGGCTGTAGATTGAAGCGCTGTAACATAAAATTTTCTAAAGTCGCCTAATTAGAAGTCGTTGTTTTTGAAAACAAAGTAATAATTTAGAAAGAAAAAATTGAATTTAACAATTGCGTCTCAATTTGGGATCGCAGGCTCTCTCCTATGGTTGAATTTTACTACGGTGGGTCGTCCAGGATGGTGATGGGGCGCCGCCTGTAGTCGTCCGGACCATCGTACGGCGCTGTGATTGCAGCTATGTGTTGATGTTCCGATGCTGTCTGGAAGAACTTCTCAGCCGATGTTCTCGCAACACTTCTAGGGTTGGAACTTCTAAGGATTTTCTTATGGTTTCATTTCGCACGAACCATGGTTGACGGGTGATGGATCGGAGGGCCTTGTTTTGGATGGTCTCGAGTGTCTTGCGGTTAGATCGGCTGCAGTTGGTCCACCACGCTGTGGAGGCATACATTATGACCGATCTAACCACAGTGAAGAAAATTGTGGACTTGACGCTCATAGGGAGGGACGAGCGACGGTTTATTAGTGGTCCTATTGACCCTGCTATTTTCTTCGCCTCCTCTGCCTTTTTCTTGGCGTGGGGTCCAAAGTTTAATTTAGAGTCTAGTGTTACTCCTAGATACTTTGCATGCGGTTTCCATGCGATTGGATCGTCATCCAGAGTCACGGGTGGCGGGAGTCTCTGTGGCATTTATTCTGCGCTTTCTGAACCAGACAGCTGCACTTTTCTCAGTGTTGATGGAAATGCGCCACTTTTCCAGCAAAGGTGAGATTAAGTCCATTTGTTGCTGCATAACATCAGCGGCTCGTGTCGGCTGAAAACTTCTGCAGAGGAACGTCGTCTGCGTACAGGGACAACGTTACCCTAGGTACCAGTGGCATGTCGTTGGTGTAAACGAGGTAAAGTACTGGTCCTAGGACGCTTCCCTGTGGTACGCCTGCCTCGATCGCCCTTTCCGTTGATAATTCGCCGACCACGCGAAGGTCCTTCCTGTGAGGTAGGAGCGGAGGAGATGAACTATGGTAGACAGAACTGGTTACTCTGCAAGCTTGTACAGGAGTCCCTCGTGCCAGACTCTGTCAAACGCTCTGCTGACATCTAGAAACACCGCAACTGAGCATAGGTTGTAGTTCATATTGTCAACTAGCATGTTCACAACACGAACTAGTTGTTGTGTCGTCGGGTGATCCCTTCTAAATCCAAACTGTTCTGGCCGGATAAAGTCATCTAGGTAGGGAGCTATTCTGGACAGGAGAAGCTTCTCGAAGAGCTTAGAGATAGTGGGGAGGAGTGGTATGGGGCGGAAGTTCTGTGGGAACAGGCGGGATTTCCCAGGTTTGGGAATGGGATGACTTTGGCCACCTTCCAACTAGCCGGGAAGTGATGCAATCGGACGGCGTTGTTGCATATACTAACCAGGCAAGTGGGGGCTGTAGTCGCTCCCTCAGGAGGCTACTGTAGCGTTCCCAGTCCGTCCTAATTGACAGGCCAGTGGGTGGGGTTCTCGAGACTGGGGATGTTGCTATTGCCGCCAGTACGGGTACGTGGTCAGATGACAGGTCATTAGCTACACGTAAATCCACCTGGTGTTGGAGTTCCTTGAACAAGAAGAGGTCTAATACGTCAGGGAGGGCGTTGAGTCGCGGTGGGTAGTGCGTGGGGTCCACAGGTGCTGCCACCAGCGTATCTCCCTGCTGATCCACATAGGCTCGAAGGCGTCGTCCCTTAGTGGCCTTCTGCTGTGCCACGATGCGTGTTTGGCATTTAAGTCCCCACCAATGATGACGGAGTCTCCACAACCAAACAGAGCGTCTAGCTCGGCCGGGCGAAGCACTGAGTTCGGAGCGCCGTAAGCAGAGAAGATACATATCTCGGCTCCACTTGCATTGACTGCTATTCCTGTAGATTCGAGGTCAGTAGTGGCAACGGTGATTGGTCTGTGGACAACTCTCCGGTGAACCAGGATGGCAGTGCCTCCGCCAGGGTTTCTTCTTCCACGCGGTGGCCTGTCCGTCTGGTATGTTTGGTAGACTGGAACGTTGAACACAGAGCCGGGCTGAAGGTGCGTTTCAGTCAGGAGCAGCACGTCCACGTGGTGGTCGGTAGCAAACAAGTGGAGTTCATTTTTACGGGACACCACTCCATTCGCGTTCCAAACAACCAATCTTAATTGTCTATCCATAGACTAGGAGTTCCTGGAAGGAGACGAGAATGGCTGCAAGCAGCTCATTCGGTGTTTTGCTGGTGTCGGTCACGATTGTCACTAATGACGAGATCCACTTGAAAACTGCCGCGTGGGATAAGTATCCTGGCTGTTTAGGTGGCTCATCAGCAGTGCTACTCCGTTGGGTGGGTTGGTCTGCGGTGTTGTGTCGATCTGCAGGTGCAGGCTGGTTTTTTATTGTCCGCTCTTCTGCCTCTTTGGGCTTCTCTTCTTCGCGGTTTTCACGGGTGATTGATGGTTTACGTCGGCCGGAACGACCTCTATTTCTCCTCCTCTGCGGTTTGGGAGCTTGGGGGATGGCCAGATCCAGTGGTGCAGCTGGGGCTGCAGTAGATTGGGGGGGGGGTTGGTGGCAGTTGAACTCTTTGCGGCGGGGATTGAGGGCTCTACCACAGATTCGGGTGCTACATTTTCGCGGTTTTGAGGTGCCGGCGTGTCAGGGCGGAGCCGCGGGCTGGCTAGCACTTCCACGTACCTGCGGCCTGAGACGTAGTTTTTAGGACGGGTCTGTGGTTTTCCTGTAGTCGGGCGTGAAGCTGGACCTCTCTGCTGGCGTTGTGGTGCCTCTCGGCGGTGTAGCGCGCCCAGGGCGCGTTTGTGCGCCGCGCAGCCCCTGTAGCTCGCAGGGTGGTCGCCTCCACAGTTGGCGCATTTGCAGCGGTTTTCCTTAGGCAGCGTGCTGGATTTGACCTCATGGCCTCCTCCACACCTGACGCAGCGTGCTGGTAGGTGGCAGTTCCTGGAACTGTGATTAAACTGTTGGCAGTTGAAGCACTGCGGCAGACCTTGTCTTGGCGCAAATTGACTTACTGTAATTCTGACGCCCAGCAGTTGAGTCAGCTGCCAGATCTGTGTCCAGCTGCCAGTCTTCCTAAAACGAATGTAAAAACTATTAGTTTGGTGGCGACCAGCCTGGTCACGGCGCTGGAGTGGTGCGACATGAGTTGGGGTGAATCCTAGATCGCGGAGCTTATCCGCAATGTCTTCAGTGGCGGTCCAGGCAGGCAGCCCCCTGACAACTGTCTTGAGTTCCTGCTCCTCTTTTAGGCTAAAGGTGTGAAAGGACAGTTTGGAGTCCAGCAGTTCCCTCTGAGCGGTCCTGAAGCATAGCTCGCTGGAGCACAGGATATGGAGGCGGGTGCCTACATATTTGGCTTCAAACTGGCAGCCGGCGTCTCTTAGTCGGCGAAATAGCGGCATCCATGTGGTTACGCCTTGGACAACTAGGGGAAGAATCCTTTGTTTACGGCACTTGCCGACAGCAGGTTCGCGTGTCTGTGGTAATGTGCAGGCGTTTGATGAACTAGAGGCGTTTGAGGCGCGTCTCCCTCTCTTTCTGGTGTGTACGGCCTGCTATTGCTCGTCGCCACCGTTGTGCGGATCGGAGGTGGCCGGCGTGTCTTCGCTAGGGTGGGGTTCCACTTCCATCTTGGAGTACCGCAGTTAGTAAGTCCCGCCAGGCAGGGCAGCGGTGTGGGTAGGCGCTGAGTATTGATCGGTGGGTGGGTGGGCGTTCGGGAGCCCCGCCACAAGTTCCGTTAGCTTCCGCTGGCTCCGGACCACGTGGCGACCAAGAATGTTTTACACACTAACAATTGATATAACACATAACAGTTGATATAATGGTTAATCTTACAAACTATTGTATGTACACAAAGCTTAACATCACTTTTAACAATTCTTATGCGGAAAACAAATTACAAGATTACAATATTAAAATATGTTGATTAATAAGAATAATAAATAAATAAAGAATAATAAATAAGTAAACATATTTATTTTTTTACTTATACTTTTAGGCGCTTCGCCAAAAGACAAGTCTGATGTTATTACACTATATTAACAATATTATAATATGATAATAGAGTTTCTTGCTGCATTAAGAAATTATTTAGGCCATAATTTAATTGTCTTTCGGCCAATGTCTCGGATGCAAGCAAACTGTTTCACTGGGTTAAGATATTTATAAAACAAGTTTTTAAATTAACACTTTTAAATTAACACGCCGGCAGGGCAGCGGCGCGGGTGGGCGCAGAGTATTGATCGGTTGTTGGGCGGGCGAGCGGGAGTACCGCTACAAGTTCCGTTAGCTTCCGCTGGCTCCGGACTACGTGGCGACCAAGAATGTTTTGCACACTAACAATTGATATATTGGTTAATCTTACGAACTACTGTACTGCACACAAAACTTAACTAACATTGTTGCGAGGCGGCCGGTGTCTTCGCCTGGGCGCCAACTCGGTGAACTCTTCCTCGGCGGGTGGGCAGGTAGGCAGACAGACAAGCAGGTGGGCTCCGGCTCCTGGGTCGGCTGGCGTTGGAGTGACTGGGCGGCTCGGCGGCAGTCACCTCCTTCGGCTCACGCGGGGGGGGGGGGGGAGCGCGGCACGTTTTGGGCTTTTAGGCGTTTGAATGCGTCACAACCCTTGTAATTTGCATAGTGGGACTTGCCACAATTGCACCAAGTCCCCTTTTCGCCGGCCGGTTTTTGGCACATTGTCGCATTGTGTGGCCCGCCGCATCGCATGCAGCGTTGCTCCCTGCCGCAGTTGTCACTGCCGTGGCCGAAATGCTGGCAGCGGTGACACTGTATCGGCCCGGGTGGTTTTCTGTACGGCTTTACTTCAACTTTCACGTAAAGCAGTGATGAAAGTTTATACAGGGTGAGCCAGTCAAACCGGCGATTTTTAATGAGGTGTAATGACTTGACCTGCATATTGGAAAAATCATTTAATACTAAAAATCTAAAGTACACAACTGGAAATTTTGTTTAAACTCACCCAAACGTGATTTACAGTTTACCTTTTAAAAATTGTGTCACTTAAGTTATGCCCATTAGAATTTAGACATTGATCCAGTCTTGAACGAAAGTTATTCATAGTGTCTCGGAGCATTCTCAAAGGAATAGCATTCACTTCATCACGAATTCGTTGCTTCAGATCCATTACAGATGCTGGTCGGGTTTCAAAAACTTTTGCTTTTAAATAACTCCACAGGAAATAATCGCATGCGGAGAGATCTGGCGATCGTGGTGGCCAAGAAATGTCCCCATTCCTGCTGATAAGACGATTCGGGAACAAAGCTGACAGTTCATTCATAACCACTCTTGCCGTATGACTGGTAGCTCCATCTTGTTGGAAAAACGTTTGTTCATTCACTGGAAAGTTTTGAAGTGTAGGAAACAAAAAAGTGTTGCAGCATATAAAGGTAACGCTGTGAGTTAATTGTAATTGCATTCCCATTATCGTCCTCAAAGAAATATGGGCCAATTATTCCTCTTGACGATATCGCACACCACACAGTGACCTTAGCTGAGTGGAGAGGCCTTTCATGCATGGACTGAGGATTTTCTGGTGCCCAATACCGGAAATTTTGTTTATTTACAAACCCGTTCAGATTAAAGTGCGCTTCATCACTCATCCAAAGATTATGGATGAGCTCTGGTTCATCCTCAATCAACTGTAACATTTGCTCACAAAAATGCAACCGAACACCATCATTTTGTACGTTTAGAGCTTGCACAATTTGTAATTTGTAGGGATGATAATTCAAATCTTTATGCAAAATTCTTCTTACCGAAGTGAAGGAAATCCCTAATGCTGTGCTATGGGCGTCGGGCAGATCGACGTGGACTTCTTTCCACTGCTGTGCGCACTGCATTCACATTCTCAGGTGTTCGCACTGTTTTCATTGATCCGCCTTTTTTTGGTTGTTGAACCTGACGATTCAAAATTCTGAATCCAGCCTTTAATAGCGTGGGCTGATGGCACAGGAGCACGAGGAGGCAGGCGGAAATGACAGCGAAAAGCACGTTGAGCACCGACGTAACTTTCACCGCCAGTGTAAAAGGCTTTAACAGCGAACGCACGCTCTTCGCCGGACCAACGCTGCATGGCGCGACTCCCTTCCCAGTAGGGAGGACAAGAATAGCGGTGACCTTCACTTCTCCCCCCTCCCATCACGCAGCCGGACTCGTCTACAAATCGCCCGTTTCACTGGCGCACCCTGTATATGTCCGCGGGGGTATTTGATGTTTCAATGTCCCGGTCACTGTCTGGCTGGAGTGTGACCACCCACAGCCTGGTTTCGCCTATGCTGGTTTTAAGCTTGAAAACATCGCCCACGGCAAAGTTCCTCTCAAACAGAGCATCGGCGATGAGCTCCGGTGTAGTAAATGGCGGTAGGCCTGATATTGTCACTTTCAGGGGGCGAGTACCAGGTAGGGACCGCGTGAAAAAATTCACTTTATTATCTAAAGATATTTCTGAATGGAACGGAAATTGTCTATGGTTTTTGTTTTAACAATTATTTCACCTTTTGAACTACGGGCGTTTAGGTCACCATTCACAAGTTGGTGAATGGCAGTCGCGTGAGTGTACCAACTTGGGGTAAAATAAATATAAATAGGGGGAATGTGGGGCAATTGTACGGGGGGAATTTCCATGTCTGAAGCCGATGAGGCGTTAAGCCCCCCACAGACTGACGAGCATGTTCGCGAGCATGCTGGCGTACATGCTCGCGAACATGCTCGGCGTTGCCCACACACGACCGGACATGCTCGCGAACATGCTCGCCGTCGCCGCTCAGTACTGTTGCTTCTCTACGGTGTGATAGTCAAGTTTTGCAGTGCGGGTGCGAAATGGATGCAAACGCTGTGGTGGCCCTTTGTGGGGGTTTCGTTTGTTTGGAGGAGAAAAAAAAAACGCAAGGTACGTAAAATATGGTGCAAGAATTGGCTTAAAAATAGGAACCAGTTTAGCCACATGTCACTGTTGCAAGAATTAGCATCAAATGAACCAAATGATTATAAAAATTACCTGAGGATGACTGAAGATTGTTTCGAAGACATTCTTAGACGTATTTCTCCAGATATTGTGAAACAGAATAGTATTTTGAGGGAGCCGATCAGCTGTAAAGAGCGCCTTGCAGCGACACTTCAGTTTTTAGCAAGTGGCAGAACCTATGAAAACCTAAAGTTTAGCTGCGCCATTTCGCCTCAGTCGCTGGGAAAAATCATACCAGAAACCTGCACTGCAATTTATAATGCTCTACGTGAGGAATACCTGCACGTAAGTTTAACATTTGTTTTTTAAATCTTATACCGTATACGAATTGAAATGCAGCTAATAATACAAGGCCTAATAACTATCGAAGTGATCAGTTGAGTAAAACGGTGTGAAACGGGTGCAAGTAAAATGACTTAAAACAAAGTTTAATAAGCAAATTTATTGAAACAACTTAAAAAAAGAAATAGTATTACTCAATATGAACTATAACATTAAAATTAACGTTCAATAAGTAATTGGTTGTGAACTTTAGTTGAATTTTAAGAACTGTCCTAAATTTTCTTCATCTACTTCAGTGGTAGTAGACCCCTTGGCGGCAGTAGATTCATTGACAAACATTGCATTGTTTGCGGCCTGTTGTTGTTGTGGTTGTGGTGGTAAGTATCGCTGGGGAAAAAGGGTAGTTCTGTTGCCCGTAATTGTATTCCTGGAATTGATAAGTGGTAGGTTGTACATTAGCGAATCCACGTGAACAATTTGGTCCGTAATTGTCAGGGTTCTGTATGTTGTTTAAGTGAATGACTGAGTTTTCATTTAAATGTCCTAATTTACCATGAAAAAGTGCATCTGAAATAAGTTTTTGTGCAAATATCTTTTGGCGTCTATCCATGTCTTCCAGCTGGAAGGCGATACTGTTCCCAAATGCTTGATTTTCATTAACATGTTGATTCAAAGCGTTGGTTGCTACGTCCAAAAATGATTCTTTCTTTCGATCATACTCCGAGACATTTTTTCTTTTACGCTGGCGCCGTTGTACATTGCTCGCGGAGTCTGATGTTTGTGATCTGATGTTCTGAGCAGGTGTTTGTGAGAGCGAACTAGTAGGCGTAGCAGGGGTGGATGAACCTCCGTCTGGACTGGCCAGGATACTGGGCGAGTTCTCGGCCTCCTGTGAAAGAACAATGGAAATAGTACACTTATAACGACACATCTTCAAAACATAGTAGTATATATTTTTTTCTTTTTCAGTTGCCTGAGAATGAAAGCGACTGGATGAATATTGCTACAGATTTTAAAAAATACTGGCAAGTAGAAAACTGCGTGGGGGCTCTTGATGGAAAGCATATTGCCATCCTTCAACCTCCTGGAAGTGGTTCGTATTTCTTCAATTACAAAGGTTTCTTCAGCGTTGTATTATTGGCTGTGGTAAACGCAAACTATGAATTCATGTACGTAAATTGTGGAGTGAATGGACGGGTGTCTGAAGGGGGAGTTCTCTTTGAAACCGATTTTGGGCAACAGTTGGAAAAACGGCCAGTTGAATTTGCCATCACCAACGACCTTTCCAAACAACAGAGATGTATGTTTACCTTTTATTTTTTTGGGAGATGAAGCTTTCCCCTTAAAAGAAAACCTAATGAAGCCATACCCTAATAAGGGAATCACCCACGATGAAAGGATTTTTAACTATCGTATTTGCCGTGGAAGAAGAGTTGTTGAAAATGCCTTCGGCATTTTAGCAAATAGGTTCCAAGTATTGCAAACAACAATCAGGACGAGCTTGGAAACCACTGAAGTTATTATTTTAGCTTGCTGCGCACTCCACAATTATTTACGAAGGAAAAGCTCAACTTATTTGACGCCTAGTTCGGTAGACTGGGAAAACACGGAAACTGCAGTTCTCACTGAAGGCGAATGGAGGAAGAATGTTCGCCAACTTTTAGGCATGAAGCAACGCAATCGGTCCGGGAAAGAAACATCACTGGCTGAACCAATCCGAAAATACTACAGGGACTTCTACAACAACGAGGGACAAGTAGAGTTTCAAGAGCGCATGATAAATCGCCGCTAATGTTATACATTCTAAAATAAACAACAGATGGGCGTAATGTATATGTTGTAGCCAAGGGTAACCCAATGCATTACCTCTTTAATGGTCCACTGTAAATAATTGAAATGGAAAATAATGACGATGTGCTTTGCTTTTAATATGTGTTTAACTATAAATATATGCACATTTTACTACAGTTGGTTGTACTTTCTTGGTAAGTATATGTTTCAGTTTTTGTTTGTAAAATTATTTGAGTCAAATCTGACATTGTCAATAAAATAATAAAGTAGTTCAAATGTTACTTTATGAATTTAATTGCCCTACACTACAACTTAAACTAAACTAAACTACAACTTACGTTTTCGTCCGTCATCTCAGTGTTATCTTCTGAATCTTCGGGCGGGGCAACTATCTTTTGCAGCGAAGATAAACCTTTCCTCGCCGTTTCCACATCTGTTGTAAACATAAGTAACTCGAAATACCACAATGATGGTTCATACACTTCGTCAAGTCCCTTCCCTGTGCTTTTCGAGGCATTTAATTTTTTTAGTTTTCGTCGAAACGACGCACGCAAAGAGTCAATTTTCGCTTTGACGAACTTCTCATCAGCTTTCACAAATACTTCCTTACATTTATCTATTAACACGTCAAAACTTTACTTTCGTAAATGTTTGTTACAATAATTTGGACTTTTCACGTCCCACAAACACCGCTGTTCCCTATACAGTTCTATAAATTCAGTCCAAAATGGTTTGTTATCGCTGAACGACATATTGTCAACTAGACAAATAAAAAATCACCAATACTGCACTATAACCGCACAAGCTACACTTCGCCACCACTTCCTCAACAAGAACAATAGCCTACAGCACACTGACCTCTTTCTCCCGCCCTCCGACGCTCCGACTGACAAACATCAGTGTTGCCAACCGAAATAAACAACAATTCCCACCAACAATTCCCACTGACAACATGACACCGAGACTTCCAGCTGAGGGTGACCGGCGAGCATGCTCGCGAACATGTTGGTCATCACCACAGACGGCCGAGCATGTTGGGCTCGGCGCTCGGCTCGCCTGTTCCGACGAGCCGAGCGCCGAGCCCAACATGCTCGCCGGTTGGAATGCTCGTCGACCCCACACACGGGCGAGCATGTTCGCCGCCAACACCGTCACGAGCATGCTCGCGAACATGCTCGTCAGTCTGTGGGGGGCTTTAGACATGCTGCTCTCGGGCCTAGAAGCCGCGGGGGAATTGGAAATTGTTGGCCTCATGCGTTTAGGCGGCCGGAGCGGTGATGGTGATGGGTGGGAGGGTGGCGGGGCGATTCCCGCCATAATTTTGTCGTTAACAATGGCCAAAGTTCTTAATTAAATTAATAAAGTCTAATATCTTAATAATATAAAAAGTCACAAATACGGTAATATAGTCTAAACAGTCACATGTACTCATATAGCACAGTCACAGCTCACATAAACACTTAAAAGATTCATACATATTTGAAAAATAACGGTCACTCTATAGCACAAAGAAGAAACAAGATGGCTAAATTGCCAGGAAAACAACAAGCGTGGTTTCCCCTGGCAACTAACAAACAACACTACTGAAGGAATCAACTCCTGCGTATTTCAAAGAAATAAATTTAGTGGTTGCGAAGCAACGTCAATATAAAAAATACGACTTCATCAGTAAAGGGACAGTAAATGAGTCGTAATTTATGACTCATATCAGTTGTAGGGCTAATCAAAGGCAGTTAGTGACCCACCTGCCGAGCAAGACATCAGCCTTCAGAAGCTGGGCTGCAAACTACGCACGAGTGTGCTCTCATGCTACATGGAACAGCATTGTAGGCTCCAAGTAGTTCAAGACCTTGCCAATTATACGTCTTCCGAGATTATATGTATATACCCAAGGTCAAGGGAAGATCCACAATTACCAAGCTCATTCCACAGAACAATATAATTACACCGTGCGGGCATACCAACACAGTTCAAAATATCTTTTTTTTTAATAAATGTTTATTTACTCGTTAACTAAAAATTCGAAATATTTCAATTACTTATTTATTTCATGAACACAACATTGATCAGTCTACTAACCTATAAGGGAGCCGGCTAGTCGCAATCATTTTGCAATGCGCTATAAAATATTTTAGTGTGAATTCAAATGAAGTCCAAATATAATGAAACTTTGCAGGTATGCTTAACACAGGTCTTAGTTATTTTTAGAAATATTTTGGAAGAATAAACTTTTTTTAAGTTTTCATAAATTTATAAATAAAGTTATAGTTTATAAAAAAACATATTTCCGTTTCCCTAATATTTTCTGGAATTCTTCTATAAAGTGAAATATGCAATTATATTCTTGTTCCTAGATGCTTATTGTACAATATGAACTATTTTTAATAAATTTCTTATAATAAATAAATTTTTAAAATTAAAATTTGAAAAAGTATCAATTTATTTTAAAATGCTGTTTATTATATAAACATTTTTTTACTCACCCTTATGATTGTAGTTCACATTGCAGCTATATTTGTCCTAGTAACTCGCAACAATTTTGTAGCTGTAGCACAAATAGCTTTTGAGTTATGAAGGAAACGGTAATGTAAATCACAGGTTTCGGAAAATCGCTGTCAAATTTTTTTTAACACTAATATTTGCACTAAAATTGTTTAAAATTCACCAGCAGCATATCTAACTCCTTCTCTTTCCTTGTCTTTTTGTTCTTTTTCAATCCTTAGCTTCCTTCTTCCTCTTCTTACTTCCAGTGTTCCCAATTTTACCTTTTTCTCCGAGTATCCGATTCAAATGTGGTATTAATTTTAGAAAACCATTAAACTTGTTTTATGTTAGTTCTAACGAAGAGGGTGTAGTTTTTTTATGTGTTACTAGATGGCAAGGTAAGTTCTTTCACAAATTGAAGATTAAACACTTACTATAAAGTAATGTTTTCGTCAAAATAATACACCTAGAATACTTATGTGTAGTGGTGTATGAGGTTAAAGATGTTTCATCGTCATATTGAAATTATACGAGTAATTAAAAAATAATTACTCACATTTGGGTAAATATCAATTACCTCAGTTAAGCACAAATCAAACTTTTAATTTAAAAGTAATTCTATAAAATCCAAGAAATAATAAAACACAGTGTACGAAAATAATATATCCTATTTACTGTTAATTTTACTACATTTTTCTTTAGTAGCAGACAATTTGACCTCTAAGTTTTTGTACCTATCTTAAGTAGCTTTCTTATTTCACCTAACGTAAAGTGTAGTAATACCGTTAGCGGGGGGAGGAGTGTGGAGCCAGGCGATTGTGATCTACTGTCGGCAGTAGGAGGAGCCTAGCAGCTATCGCAACCTTGTATCCCTCCATGACTGCCCCCTCCTCACGATTCGGCGTTGACGGAATGGGCTGTTTTCGACGTTGGCGGACGAGCTGATTCGGCTCTGGCGGACTGGTATGAATTCGGAGTTCGTGGACAGTTGAAGATTCTACTTTAAAGTTTCCTATAGCGGCGATAAATTCTACTAATCTTCCATCAAAATCGAAGAGTTTCTACATCAGTCCGCGAGCTCCGAATTTATTTGACTAAAGGAATCTTTAACTTTCGGCCCTAAAAGACACATGAGTCCGCCAGAACTGAATAACGAGACAGTCCGCCAACTCCGAATCCTCCTAAATTCCGTTAGTGCCGAAAATTAGAATCGTCCGTGAGCCTCGAATATTTAATGTCTTAGTCCGATAGCTCCGAATAATTTTCTCTCCAGTCCGTGAACGTTTTCGGTCTTAGCGGACGATTTCACTATTCGACCCTGGCGGATTCGGTGCTAACGGACTCCACCCAACAAAGGTCAGATGTTGCGACTACGCAATAGCACACGTCACCATAAAACAAAAAGATATTACAGTACGCGTGCTGGAGGTTCGGCCCTGTCGTTGCCCTACTAACCAAATACAGTAAAAAGCCCGCTAATTCGGCACTTTCGGGGATCGAAGTGTTCCGGATTATTGAAAATTCCGGATTACCGAGCGTCATATGAAAATGCCGGAAAGTTCGGTTTTTAGCCGCTAAAATCGTATCACACTAAATTAAGAGGAGTGAAATCAAGTGATATTGACTCAGAAAAGCTGAAAACCCAGCCAAAATACAATCACTCTTTAAAAATAGTGGCTGGGTTTTCAGTCCCAAAGAGATAATGTACAGTAGCTTGATTTTACTTTTTCTACATCACACAGCAACCACAACTTGACAACAAATCTGTGGTGTTTTTGGGCATATACTGCATCAGGAGATTGTGACATTTGATAAGTATTATACTCTCATCAATAGATAGAAATTTGTTGGGAGTGTAATGACGCTTAGAAATTTGATTCATGTGGTCTATGAGAGGTTGTACACGAGCACAAGGATCATAATCTGGTTCCTTCGGTTTTGGAAGGTTTCTTGTGTCCACCATATGTAAATAAGCCAGTATGTCTTGAAATCGATTTCGGCTGAACATTCTACTAAACCTTTCAGTAAACTGACTGGAGGATGTCCACCAATAGTAGCCTTAATGTGCATTATTAAGATTAATTTTTTAAGAGGTTAAGGGGAGATGGACGTCCCTATCTCGCCTATGTTAAATTGGTAATACAAATGCCCCATTATCTCAGGAAGTATATAATGTAGACAGCTAAGATTTTAACCTAGTATTGTAGGCCTAGTTATACATACACCCTACCAATTTTATCTAAATCACTCAAAAACTTACTGTAAAAAAAATTTTTTTTTCCTACAAAAAATTCAAACTTAAAAAAAATCATTTTATATTTTCAAAGTTTATTATTATATTTCAATAAAAGTGGTAGGGGTTCTGTATTACATCATAAACTACATGCTGTAAAAAATTTCATTACTGTAGCTCTACTAGTTTCTGAGATAATAGGTCATTTATAACAAAAATTGCGTTTTTCGGGAAACTCACGGAAACTGTAAAAATTCAACAAAAAAACAAGCTGATTATGAAAAATGAGTTTAATTTACCAAACATCCCAGGGTTGTAGTCTGTGTCATTCTGGTTTACTTCTTCATCTTGCTTTTTCTTCTTTAACATCCTAGCATGTTTTCTTGCCATTTTCTTGACGGGCTCGTTTGCCTTCTCTGCTTTTAAAACACGCTGGAAATCTAGCTTACTAAGGATGTCAGTGCAGTTTTCCCAGGATTTATACCCATTTTCTCTTAACACCTTAACCCTAGCCTTATTTTCTTCATTGTAAGTCATCACAGCATCATATGTGCCACACTCTAGAGTTTTCAACCCTACAAAATTTGCCTTCGGAATTCTCGTCCATAAAACTGAATTGAAACTCTCGTTGGCATTTTGAGTCTTCCCATGAAGACATTTCTTCAGAAGTTGAGGGTTAGCTAGATGCTGATAAGTTGGCTTGATTACAACAATCACTGCTGGGTCCAAGGAATTGTTGTGGTCATATGTTAGGTTAGGTACATCAAGTGCTTGCAAATACTTACACCACGATTTATCACAGAGGTTGTGTTGCGGTTTTGCATTCGTAGAAGCTTTATGGAAGAATGTCGCCCACACATCTCTTTTCATGCTATCTAAATTGTTTTTATTCCTTCTTATTGCTTGTCCATAGTAATTTTGTAAAGATTCAATTGCAGAATTATTCAACCTACCTTTCCTTCCACCCAAAACTTTGCCATCTTCAAGTTTTTTTCCCCGATAATCACGTCGCAATTTTCTCAGCCAAGACCCCATTCTCTTTTGGACATGGCCAACGCATTCCAATTTTCCAATTATAAAATCATCACCATAAGGCTTTGATTCTAAGACTTTATTAAACCCCTTCGAATCACCGTCCCCCAAGTAATATTTATATCGGACATTCCTCGAGGCCTCAGATCGGGCGAAAACTTTGAGGGCACCTGCTGCTTCCATGCTTCCACTCGCTCCAGTAAAATTCTTACATTTATGGGGAGATTTACTTTTTGTAGCACATGAATGACAGTATTTTGTAAGTACTTCTACATCTAATATCTTACTGGTATCTATACTTGAAACAGAAATAACTCCATTGAGTGACGTATGCCCCCTTTGTTGCCACGTTCCGTCAATCCCTACGCTAAGATCACGACTAGGTAGGCCTACTTCATCTTCATTTTCTGTGCAAAGATTTAGGCTTACAGACTCCTCAGTTGCTGAAATCATTGTTTCAGTGGCTACACACAGCAATTGTTTTGCTTTTTATCAGGAGTTTTTTTTCAAAATACATGGATGATTGATCAGCGTCCCCTCCACCTTGCTTTTCTTGAACAATGTTATTGAAGTCTGCAGCAATCGCGGGTCTTTGTTCTTTGACATCAAACCATTCTTCTGACAAACTATGTACTAAGGTGACTGTAAATTGAAGTCTAGACATAGGATTGACGGTGTTTTCCTTGTACAAAACATAGGAGTTTATAATCATTCTAGATAACACATTGAGAGTAATTTTTTTCCAAAATTTTGCTGACTTACGGTCACCCACGTATTGATGCGACATCTGGTCATGGCTGTCAACTCCACCCATGTACTTGTTGTAATCACTGATTACTCTGGGTTTACTAGTTGTATAGATTTTGTTTCTCCTTTTTTATTGTTGTTGTTATCCAGCCTTTGCATAAGTTGACAGCAAGAGGACAGGTGTTTTCTGAGTTTTCTCTGTCTGTATCCTAGCAACATTATATTTTTTCTTTTATATTTTCTCTGGCCAATTGTATAATTTCCTTTCATTTCTAGAGGAATCCCTTTCCCATTCATTCGGATTGTACCTGTAATATGTGTAAACTTTTCATACAAAGATTTAGCTAGTCTAATGGAGGTAAACAAATTGTCCACAAATAAATGGAAATCTTTCCACAAACACCCTCCAACATCGAGAAGTTTAGTGACAACATTGTAACCAAGTCCCGTTTCTTTGACTTGTCTTTCTGTATTTTTGGCTCCCTTGTAGACAAAATAATGGACACAATAGTGTGTTACTGCATCACACAGCAACCACAACTTGACAACAAATCTGTGGTGTTTTTGGGCATATACTGCATCAGGAAATTGTGACATTTGATAAGTATTATACTCTCATCAATAGATAGAAATTTGTTGGGAGTGTAATGACGCTTAGAAATTTGATTCATGTGGTCTATGAGAGGTTGTACACGAGCACAAGGATCATAATCTGGTTCCTTCGGTTTTGGAAGGTTTCTTGTGTCCACCATATGTAAATAAGCCAGTATGTCTTGAAATCGATTTCGGCTGAACATTCTACTAAACCTTTCAGTAAACTGACTGGAGGATGTCCACCAATAGTAGCCATAATGTGCATTATTATGATTAATTTTTTAAGAGGTTAAATGTAAGAAAGGACCATATGGTCCGAACTTCACCTCAATAAAGAAGTGTTTCTTTCTTTCTTTACCCCTTTTATGAGCGTGTGAATAGGACAGTATATCCTTATACGCCGTAAGGTCGTCATCGTTGTAGTATGTGTCGTAAGGAATACGATGAAAGAGCAGTTCGTTAAGTCCTTGTGTGGGTTTGTAAGTCCTATCACCCACAGTTATGCTACCGTCCTCACCAAACGATAAATTTTATTACCTACCATTAACGCCTGATTCTCATAACGAGGACCGATATCAAGTCTACGTTTACGTCTTACATGTAGGCTGTGGTTGTCATCTCCTTCGTCAGATGAGTCTTCTGATTCTAGGCCTATATGAGGAGGTGGCGGTTAATCACGGGCCTAACAATTTTCAGTATAAGCAAATAACTGTTTCTGTCATCTGTGAAGTAAAAACTCAATAAAACAATTTTATTAAGTTTCCTTTGACTTAATAATTAAGATTTCCAATGCATAAGTGCTAAAACAAGAGTAATAATTTAAATTTACCTTTAATATTGTTGGAATAAGTTGGTTTTGTTTGACTTTCTAGGATTAAACTTTTTTGATTGAACTGGAAATGGATTAAACTTTTTTTTGATTGAACCGGAAATGGATTAAACCTTTTTTGCATGGCAATAAAGATTTTGTGATCAAACTAACTCAACTTTTATTATTTTTACTGTTAGATCTTTTTTACATTTTGAAATTTTATTTTATTATACTTCAAAATAAATAATGTGTATTTTTTTCAGAAAAACCCCTCCTTGAGATCTGAGCATTTTATATGACAGTTTTTCTGGGTAAAATATTACCAGACAACGTAGGCTAATTATTTTGTTTAACACTTTCGCTGCCACAGTAATTTGGCCAATTCGTATCGAAAAACGCAGCGCGTAGTTTGCAGATGTGTGCCGTAAACCGCCGGCGCTGTATCGCATGTTACTCTCCAAAACTGCCGCGTCCGATATTGACAAATTGTAAGGGTTTGATAAAACTTCAATAAATCAGTCAAAAATTTAGATATCTGCGTAATTTTTGTTTTGTTTTGTAGACAATAAAATTCTCCGTAATACTGTGAATCAATAATAAAACAAAACTGTTTTTTTTTAAATCTTACTTTATTCGTTTTTAACTTTGAAATGTTTGTAATTTTTTATTCTACAATTAGATCAAATATTTTTTTTATATATTTTCTGTTATAGTTTATGCGTTTTATTGAAGAATATTATGTTAACATTTCCTGCAAATTTCAGGTAAAAAAAACTAGAAATAGATTTTGTATAGCATTTTAATTAAAGGATCATAATCTGGTTCCTTCGGTTTTGGAAGGTTTCTTGTGTCCACCACACATATTTTACAAAATATAGGCATAGAAGAAATACTAAATGTTTACACTTATTTTACATAATGCTCTTCAAGAAATCCTATACAACAGGTTGACATAATAATAGTAACACTAAATAAATTAAATATACCTAGTAAAAATGAGTTTTATAATGTAATTTTGTAGTAATAGAGGAGAAGGTCCAAATTTCGACTACCACTTTCTTTTTCACTTATTACATATTCAATACCAATTTAAAAGTAGTTTATGACTGACAAGTTATAGCTGATATGGTTATAAATGAAATCCGATCACTTACATAATATAAAAATATAACACTTATTAAAAATATGTTTTTTTGTTACATGCGATAGAACTCTTAGTATTGGAACTGTGGTCTAAATTTCGACTACCTGCTACAAAATGCAAGGAAATGAAAATAACAATGAAAATTCATAATATTTTTATTTATTATTTCACATAACACGAAAACTTTGAACATTGCTTCAAACTAAGACTTTGCATACCGATATTGTTAATGGTAGAATATTATTAATGTAATGAACCTTTCACGATTGACATTTTATTTACAAAAATCACAGACATAAATGTCTTTGTCTGCTCCAGCACATTCGTTATGTGCCCAAACGTGACACATGACGCACATAACCCAGAGCTCTCCTCTGTGGTCATCGGAAAATTGACCTTGACAAAACATACATGTTGCATCATCATTTTTTGGTTTTTTGACTCCAACGGGGAAATCAAAATCACTCATGTTGTCGTCGACAATAGAGACACCATCAGAATCTTCAGAAGAACCGACCTTAACAGGTTTCAGATTTCTCTTGTGACTTTCCTTTGAATTTTGTTGTAAGTAAATCCTTACCCTTTTTGGTTTTATTCTTCTGAAAATCTAAGTCTAATCTCTTTTTAGCTGAATTTTTTTCCGGATTAACGGTTAATGATTGTGTCAGGGCTTCTTTGTACGGTGTGCCAGTTATGATGCAAGCACCTACAGCCTTACGCCCTCTGTTGCTTGCTTTTCGTTTTTTTGATGGCACAGGGGTGATATCATAAGGACTAACACTGCTTTTTGAAGTGCTAGGTTGAGGGTCATTGTAAGGATCAGCAATCAACAATTCGTGTGGCTTGCCTAATGAAGGAGTTGGTTCAAGAGATGAAGATTTTGCTTGAACTTTCTCATTTGGATTTATTGTGTGAGGACTGCAGGTTTTAGCAGATTCTTGAACTGAAGCTAAGTAGTCAGCATCTGTGAAAATATTCTTGTTCATTGGGAAAATGCCTGTCTTTTCGAAACCATTCTTTGCTATCTCCCCAGTTTGCACTTTTAAATATGCCTTTCCAAACAGTTCCATCATGTCATAAGTAGACAATGGTTTGTCTGAGTGAAGTAACCGCTGTCTTATTTCTTCACTATAGTGAGATTTTAGAGGACCCATAAAGGTTTTGTCCAGCGGCTGTAACTTGTGTGAACAATGTGGTGGCAAAGACACAATTGTCACATGGTTGTTTCTGGCTGATTCTATCAAATCAACATTCCTAACATGGCTGTAATGCCCATCTAAGATTAAAAGAACTGGAGATTCTTCAGTAGGTTTTACTTTATCTACAAAATGTTGAAACCAGTTAGTGAAAATGTTGGTTTGAACCCAACCTGATGGGTGAGCAACTCCAACGGTCCCCGGGGGAGCTCCTCTCATTAGCAGATCATTCATATTCTTACGTGGGAATATAACTAAAGGAGGGACAAAATGTCCAGAGGCACTCATACATGCTATGACTGTCACCGTCGCCCCTCTCTCTGCTGACGTAAGACTGGCGATTTGGCGTTTGCCCCTCTTTCCTACTACATAAGGAATTTTACTCTGCACTACAGTCAGATCAGTCTCATCGACATTATAAATGCGGTCAGCTGGATATTTGTGTTTAACATAGGCTTCTTCTAATAGTTGGAAAAAAAGAGTGACGTTTTCTTTATTAAACCCTAAGGCACGTGAAAAAGAAGTTCCACAGGGTTTTCTTAAAGACAGGGTATATTTGTGACGCAGCAAGAATAGATCAACCCAAGAACGGCCTGCTGCTCCTTGCTTGAAAGGATGATTTACTCCATTTTTCACCGCAAGCTGGAATGCCATACGCCGTAGATCCCCTAAGGTAAACCCATAAAACTTTGCTTCCATATGAAGTAAATAATTTACAAGTTGTTTTTCGAGATAATCTCCTAGTACTGGCTTCCTCCCTATTTTAGCAACTACCAGTTTAGAAGGGGACTTGTCAACCTTTTTTCTGAGATCTCGCAATGTACCACGAGGAACGTTGTACGTTTTACTAGCTTTCAGGGTGCCCATCTTTTTTTCCCTAACGGCATAAATGGCTTTTTTCATGTCCTCTTCTTTCCATTGAATCTTTAATTTTTTGGAACATATTTAGGCGTTCTTCTAGGCATTCTGAAACAAAAACGGCGCAGGTTTAGTTTCTAGCCTTGTTTGTCCAAATTTCGACTAGTCGAAATTTAGATCAATACAGTAGTAGTCGGAATTTAGACCACCGCATTGCTCAACTTTTGAGGTTATGTACGAGCTTAAACGAGAGGGAAATGATTAAACTAAAACAAAATTAAAGAGCCTAAAACCTACTTAATACGGTAATTTAACAACTTTACAGCTGGCATTAAAATACTATGAGTAAAACAAATTAGAAAACATACCTGAAAAAGTTTACAACATGACCAAATCGAACTTTTCACTGGTGCACTCCTACTCGTGGGCAGGCGGAACTGATGTCTCTACCAAACAATGACAAGGTATTGGGGGGATGTTTTACATTTTTTCCGTAAGACTGCAGCACTCCCCAGTATGCGAAACCCTGCTAGGCGGAATTTAGACCTTAGTCGAAATTAGGACCTTCTCCTCTAATAAATTACATACGACTTATCTTATAAATGCTTGCTGTACTGTAAAAGCTTGACACAAACAAACAAAAGATTTTTCCACACAAAAAGAAACAAATATTCTAAATTGCACACTCTATATAAATGATATGTATTTACAAGTTTTTTTTTTAAAGTCTACACAACATAAAAAACCAAGTGGCACAAGTGGCATATCTTACCAATTAATGTTTGCACTGGTGCTGCTATAGGCAGTCAAGGTGGCAGCCAAGCTTTCACGCTACGCAGATGGTTTTGATCCTCCTCCTTTTATTTTCAGGATTGTTTTTTTCCGCTGCACACAGAACAGATTTTTTCTTTTGTTCCTTCCAACTTCATGAAACCTGTTCTATATGAAGTTTGTGGGCCGTCACCTCCTCCATCAACATCTTGTGCTGGGATTTTGTTATCAAGCCAGTTCCGTGCTATGTCTTCAATGATGAAAATAATAAATTGCAGTCTTGAAAAAGGTTTGTCTGTATTTAACTTATAAATAACATAGGCATTGAGAAGCATTCTACCAAAAATATTCAAGATTACCTTCTTCCAATGCTTCATTGTTTTCCTCTCATCGAGATACGTGTATAACATCTGGTCTGTCCCATCAATACCTTCCATTCCATGATTATATTGGTATACAATTTTGTGGTTTGCTTTTAATTAAAATTCGACCACTTCTTCTCATTGTATACAATACGTTTTTAGCCTCACAGTTTGATGAAAGTAAAATGAATTGATTTTTGTTAGTGGGTTTTCCCGCATAGCCATCATTAGAATAGGTCCCTTCCTAACGTAGGTTTGTTGACCTACTTTATATTTACCTAAAAACTCTTAGGCATTCCTTGTCTGTTTAATCTGACAGTGCCTGTAACCCAAGTTGAGTTGGCATACAGGTATCTGGCTAGTTTTTTTGTAGTGAAAAGGTTATCCAAGAAAAGATAATACACTTTTTGAAAGAAGTTTCCCATCCGCATTAGTTTGTCCACAACAGCATACCCCTGACCAAACCTTTGTAAGCAGAGACCTCCGTTAAAGATGTGGCTGAACAAGGTCAAGTCCTAGAATCTTTAAGTTTCTGCGATCCATGGTAATTTGTAAATCGACTGAGTTTAGAATGACATCCAAGAGACCAAACCATAGTACTTGGGACCAGCGCCGAATTCTTCTTTCTACAGAATAAATAGCACATTTCTGATCCAAGCAGTCGACGCCTCCTTTCGTTAAGTTGTAAAACTCGATGATTTCTGACTTGTTTTGATTTTCTATGTCAATTTTCTTATCATGATGCATAGTTGACAGCAGTGTAACGCTTCTGATTTTTTTTTTCCGGTACATAAGAAACCAAAGCCTTGTCCCTAGTAAAGCCAAACACAGATGATTGGACGGGTCGGTCTTTGTCAGGTTTAAAAGCAACCGGTATATCCCTTTTATTTTGTCGAATCGTTCCAACGTATGTTATTTGTCTTTCCCTTAACGTATCAACAAGTTCAATGGAAGTAAAATAATTGTCAGCAGTCACGTTCCTTTTTGAATTAGTAACTGGTTCAACAAGGCTCAAAACAGTAGCAGTAGTAATGAGCAATCTTTCTGGATTCTCAACACTGTCCTTGAGCCACAGACATTCGGAATTGCTTCAAAATCATTTTTTTTCCTGGATTGCCTACGCCATATGCAATAGACGCATTTACAACAGTGACGTCAACAAATTGCCAAAATATTCTCAAATACCATCTTTCCGGTTGATTTGGTAGCATGATTTGAGGTGATCTGCTTTATCTACGAACCCCATGTGACATTGTAATCTTTTACCATTTTTAGGCAGGGGATTGTTACTCGAGTCCCATCATTTTTCTTTCTTTGGGCTGTAGTTACTTCAGAAGGGTCATGGTGGTTGCTAATAAATAAAACACCTTTATTATCCATTCATTTGATGCAGGTAAGTCCAGTAGTACTACTCCTGAATTCAAAATCCCCTCGATGCATTTCCTTGTCTTCTTTAAATATATTTGGGGTAAATTTTCTACTTTTCAGAATAGTACCGCAAGCATATACTTGCTTTCTTTACAAACAGTCGAACAGAGGAATGGAAGTAAAGTAGTTGTCAATATAAACTTCATATCCTTTCCCCTCCAAAGGCTTGCATAAGCGTTTAACTACACTGGCACCCAAAGCCTTTTCAACAATACCTACAACTTTACCAGTATAAATATCAAATTGCACAATGAAACCTCTTTCATCAGCCCTAGTTCAAACTTTGTATCCACGTTTTATTGGTTTCATGGGCATATATTGCTTTAAACTTGATCTACCCTTAAATTTAATCATAGACTCATCAATAGCTTGAATTTGGGTCGCCTTGTACATCTGTGAAAATGTTTCAGACAGCCTACTCAAAACAGGTCTTATTTCGAACAAATTGTCATAGTTAGGTGAGTCCCTAGGATGCTCTCTGGTATTATCAACAAAATGCAAGTTATTGAGAAGCCAGCCAAATCGATTAACCGACATTATATTAGAAATGTAAGGATCTCTTAGTGATGGATCCGAAGACCAGTAGTCTCTATAAGTTGGAAGTTTCTTTATTCCCATAAAATATTAATTGCAATGAAATTTGTTATCTCTTTTGTGTTTGTAGGGTGTCTACATTGACCATAATTTTTTTGAGTGTTGTACAAGTTAGTTTGAAATACCATTTCATCTATTAGGTCATGAGGAAAATATTTTAAAAACATATCAGTTGGCGTGTCAATATCCTCAAAGAAATTTGTGGTGTCTTCCATAAAAGGAACCTTATAAACGAAATTGCGAACAAGTTTCCAAGGAAACTCTGTTTTTCTATGTGATCTATAAATTAAGGGCAGACCATCCAACTCATCATCGGCATCTAGATTATCACTAATAATGGTATTATGTTCTACCGTTTCTTGGGCCTGCGGTTGAATGTTTTCAGAAATGGGTGATAGATTTGGAAACAACTCAAAAAGTCCAGGACTTTGAAAATCACCAGAGGTCGATGGCCCAGCTTCATTAAAAGGGGACTTGGACAAAAAAAAATTATTTTTAACATTTATTTTTTTTATTTTTTTTTTTATTGTAGTATGACATTTTCGGAATACAATGATATTAATATTATCACTCACAAAAATTTCTAAATGCTTCAAATAAATTTTTGAAGTTGCCTCTGAAACGCCATTGACGGCTGTATCCAGTGTTGAGCTTTCTTATAGTGCTGATTTTACTGATTTATTATTTACTTACTCTTAGGTTTTGTTTCTCTATGACCTTAGCAGTTTTGACAGCTGTCTGCTTGTTTTGTTATTGTCAATTGTTTGTAACCTAGCAAACTTTGTTTTTCTGACAATATTTTGTTATTATTGGAAGTTGACTCAGTGTTTATAGACTTTTATTTCAAAGTGATCTTTGATAATATAATGACTAGACCTAAAGGAATCTTTAAAAAACGTACCAATAAAGGTAATAGGTTTTATAAAAGGTTACCTTCAGTTTCACCAGATGAAGACTCAACAGTTAGGCCTCGGCCTACTACTCCAAAAGTTGTAGTGCCACCCAGTTCTTCTGAGAAGAAATTAGGTAGTAGTGATGACTAAGGAAAGTCGAGTGAAGAAAAGAAGGAGAGCTCTTGGAGAAGAAGAGGAGAATGATGAACATTATGTTCCTGGAGGTTTTTAGAGCTCAAGTATTGTGAAAAATATACTTTTTATCTAAATTTTTTGGTTTTTTGCGTTTTTCCCGAAAATTTTGATTTTTCACACAAATGACCCGTTTTCTCTGAAAGTACTAAAGATAACAAGCTGAAATTTTTACAGGATGTTTAGTACTTATCTATAATGCTACTGATCTACAAAGAAACAATTATAACAAATATTGACTTATTAGGCCTCATTTTACTGAAAAATAGTCTATATTTCAGGGTTATTTTGAACTCGCTAGATAAAAAAAATCATAACTTGGCCAAACAGAGTTATAAGTTCATAAAAATAGATCAGTAGCTTTGTATAGGACCACATAGTAAGTGATAAAAATATCAGGTTGGTATCTTTATTACTTTCTAAGATAATGGGACACAAAAGTACCTAATTTAACATGGGTTTATATGGAGCGTTCAAGTCCCCTTAATAAAGGTTGTACGTGTTGCTTCCCTCGAAGGAGATTTGATTATTGAAGGGGAAGATGGAGATCTTAGTTGGCCACTTACTTGTGATAGAATTGGGTCATCCTCCAAAATAACTTCAGTGTTTTCATCAATGATGATAGAGATTTCCGTAGGGATAGAGGAAATGCTGTTACCTTCCAATTCGTTGTCTGAGAGGCCAATTTCATCACAAGACCTTCCACTAGGAATTTCTGCAAGTAAAACATCTTCCGTCAGCTCGTCAGCCAGCCTGAATTTTCTGCGAGACATGAAAAATACAATATATTTACTAAGGACTAATGTTTAAAGTTTTAATATAAAATCAAATATATTGGTTTTGATTTGTCTGCTAAATAAATAATATGATATTAAAATATACTATACAGGTTATGTTCCTTGCCAAGATAACTAGGCATGGTGGTATTATAGGGGTACCACGCATATTTTACCTATAAAATATGCAACAATGACAAACTAGGTATTTTACAAGTGCTATAAACCTTCTTGAATATATTCTTTTGCAGGAAATGATATAGCTTACCTTTGATATTAAAATATAACTGCATTGAAAGATGACAAAGCAGCAGTAATCCACCCTCTACGCAGTGCCGTGTCTTCCCGGCTTGCAACTGCTTTGTTCCACTAAATAATGCAGGCTACTAGTAGTTCTGCTGAAATCCGCTAGGTTACATCACTAATCAGATCAGTGATGCGGTACAGTCACCATACCACAATGCAGTGAGCCAGGAAAAATAATGTTCTATCTGGTATTCCTGTAATATCACTATGAATCAAAGGGTTAAGCTTACTGCACCTACAGTCTGGCCCTGTCAAATGACTTTGTAAGCTCAGTTTCTTACTCACCTCTGACATACGACCAAACGTCTTCCTCTTTTTTTGTTTTCAATGCACCAGAAATCACTTGAAGTTCCTCTCCACGATCATCACTATCGATTTCCATCACTATATTAAATAATTACGTAAAATGTAAACAACACAGCCCTAACTAACTAGAGTTACACAAACATAACCTCAAACACAGCGATAATGTCCAAGCAGAGTGACAGAACTGATCGCGAATGGCGGGCTTGTCACTGGTCACGTGACTAATGGTTGACTTGCCTCCTTTTTTCCCTGTAGCTAACTTACTTAGCCCCCTTTTTTCCTGTACGCTGTTTTTTCATTAGCTAATTTGAAGGGACTAAGCTCGTTTCTTCCCTGTAATATTTTTATACAAGAAAAGCTATCAAGCGAATCTATCGAATGGCATCATAAACCAACTTTGAAAAAAATTAACTTAGCTCCTTTTTTCCTTGTACCCTTCAAATGTTAAGCGCAAGTGTTGGATTCATCCTATCAATCAAAGCAGAGAATACACGGGGACATTTTACACTCTTTTTGAAGAACTAAGGCTTGATAGTTGTAAGTTTATTAACTTTTTCAGAATGTCCACTGAATCCTTTGACAAACTCCATGATAAGTTGAAAAATGAAATTCAACATCAGAATACTAAAATGAGAAACTCTATTCCTTCAAGAGAAAGGCTTGCTCTAACATTGAGGTAAGTAGTAACTCAAAATATATACCTGACACTTTTCATTGATATTTCAAATGTAGGCCTACTGAACATTAGTGATTACATATTTTTGTAACATTTATTTATAATCTATAATAAATAAAACCAAAAGATTCTTACAACAATAAAACAAGAAGTCCATGATTCCGAGATTTTTTTATCTATGATTTTGGAACTGATTTTTGAAACAACTTTTAGGTAAGTAGGTAATGAAAAGTGCAATTTTTTTAGATATCATTTTAAAATGGTACAGATAGCCATTCAAGAAAGTGTAGAAAACAAATAAACGCACAAGTTATTTTTTTAATATTAATTTAATTTTTTTACATGTTACCTTGAAACCGAATACTTTAGATATGATAAAAACTTGATGTAACTAATTAATTAAAGTCATAACTGGCTTCTGAATAGGAGATTCAGCTGGAGAAGGGCTCGCCGATGGATAGTTCTCTGGAGATGTGGTTGCTGACGTGTGGCCAAAATCTTGATAGTATTGTGCAATTTGTTGTTGATGTTCAAGTGGCTGTCCTTTCGAAGAGCGTGCCTGCTGGTGGTTTGAATCACTGTTATTGGGATTTTGATTTCGATTTTCGTGCAATTGATGAATTTGGGGATTGATGAATTTGGGGTGGTTGTGGGGTTGTTGTGATTGGAGGCTGTTATTTACGATGAATTGGTTGGGATAAGACAATTGGGAAGTGCGACATGATTGATACTGTGGAAAGGGATAGTTGTTCGGATAATAAGAAGATGTTGGCGGGGGAAGTAGTTGAAGTTAAGCAGTTTGTTTGCGTTTATTGTCTATTTTTTTCATTACTTCCAAAACACCCATTTGGAATTCAAGAATTTCACTGTCATCGAACTTGTGCAAATGCGGCAGAAGTACTTGAATATATGAAATATGAGGACTTTGTTCTTCTAATGTTTTTATCATTTTGAGTTCAACCTCATCAGGCTGACGACGTCTTTTGTTTTCTCGTGGTTTGGGCTCCGTAAAGGTAGGCTTCTTGGGGGTAGTTGGGCTTCGGGTAGATTATTATCAGCTTTGTCTTCATTGTTGTCTGTTCTAAATTCTAAACTTTCTGCAACTTCCCTTGACTGGTATAATTTATTTAAAAATTGCATCTGGTCAGCGTAGATGTATTTCTTAATATTATGGGCACTAGCTCAACTTTTCTTACACTCTGCTAGTTTCTTCTTCGACTTCGAGAATGCGTCCCGAAGATTGCCCCATCTCTTTATTACTTCTTTTCCTGAAACAATTAAATATAAATGTAGACCAGGACATTTGTACAAAAGAAACATCAACCTGGATTTTAAATAACAGGCTGAAATTTGGTGAAGATGGTAGGTATACCATCCAATACAACACACTCAAAGTATAAAAAAGCCACCGAGGACAACGACCGTGATTTAGGATATTATAAAATATCTGTGTGATGAAGCATCTTATTGTAGGAGGAATAGTTTGTTTCGCTTTAACCTCCTGAGTCCAGAGTGGCTAATACTAGGCACTTGTCTTGATAGTACTTGAGACCTGAGGATTTCAATAAGATTTAGCAACTATGACCGAAGTGCCTTTTATTAGGCACTCTAAAAAATTGGCCTTGAGTCCCGAGAATTTTTTTCTTTAAAATATCATATGACATGATAATAACTTGTCTATAAACAAATGAAAAGAGCCAAAAAAATATTTAAAAAATTCTGTTGTGCCTTATTCTACCCTTTTTGATTGTCCTAATAATAGGCACTTCGGACTGAAATGGGTAGAAATGGTATAAAAACATAGTACATCCAGTTAAACCATATATTTTATTGAGTGTCAATTAACATGAGTACAAAAGAATTAAAAATACTGCACTGAGCTATCGTAATCAGACTTCCATGGTTTCTGTTGATTTTTGAGTTAATTAAAAATACTAAGTTAATTAGGATTTTTAAATCATGACCCTCAAATTACTTTGTGTGGTATTTAGCAAAACAGTTCCTTCCATCTACAAGGCAAAGATAAACTTTGCACTGTGTACAAAAAACAGTAGATTTTTTTAAACACTTTGGAAGAGCACACCTCTTTTGGATTTTCTTTGTCACCTCCGGTAAGTGGGTGGCGCCTTGCAGTCTTTTCTCTAAACATGGGCCCGCACTCTTCCTACGATCCAAAAATCCTTCTTCTTGGTGTCCTTGATCTTCATCCCCATTTTCATCAACATCCAGACGAACACTATTCTTCTCAATCATGGATTTACCTAATTCCAACTTGAAATGCCTGAATTGAACAATGTCCTTGGGAGATACTCCTGACGATTTCTTAATCTCCCTCATCTGAAGCCATGCATTTCCTAGGGCTACATCAAAAAAGTGCAATAAACATCTAACTGTCCATTTTTTAGTTCTAGATCTCGAAGGGCAATAAGATAGTATTCTGTCTATCAAATCCACCCCTCCCATATTTTTGTTGTATGACTGCACCACACTTGGTTGGGACACTTGAATATACCTCTTCTCAGCCTTTGACCACCTTTTAACCTCACACATGGGCTCAACGGACTCATTAGTTGAGATCATAGTTACGGATTTGTTATCCAGCCACTTTGCTATCGCACCATCGGCGCGAACACTGACAGTGGCTGAACCCCTACTTTGGCTTTTCTTAAAAATCTTGTCGTCAGGAAGATCATTATCCTGGGGAAGCCTATCCTTCCTTAAAGTCCCTGAGCATCTAATTCCACGATTAAGAAGTTCTTCAGCTAATCGTACAGTATTAAAATATCTGTCGATGTAAATGACATGACCAGGAACTAAAGACCGAGTTAGATAAAGAACGGCAGACTCACATTGCCAAAAGCTTCCAGCAATATCTTGAGTAAAGGTGGTCTGATTCTGGTAAACCACAAAGTCACATATAATCCCAGTAGGATTAGCCAAAACAAATACCTTAATTCCTAAGGGGTTGGGCTTGTTGGGAATGTACTGTTTTAAGTCACTTGTGCCACTGAAGGGTATCATCATCTCATCTATACAGATGTGTTGATTTCTGGTTTGTTTTAAGTATCCTAACAAAACACGGTCAATCAGTGGTCTTATTTTCCATAGCCTATCGGCTTTCCTTTGCTCTTCATTAATGTCATCATCAAAGACAATTTTTAGTGAATTTCTTATTTGAAAAAAACCTGTCCCTAGACATATGATCAGCAACTACAGCAACTCTCCATTCCTTGTCCCAATACATACGTATTTGGGGCAACTGTAGGGATGACATTACAAAATTTACTCCCAACCAAACTTTGAATTCTCTCAAAGATAAGTTCAAACTTTTACCTGTCTTAAGTACATAAGTCTGGTTGCTTTTCTCCACAAATTGTAAAAGAATATCATCATCATAATATAGTTCAACAAACTTCTCATTACTCCAATTCGTACAGTCCAGTGGTATATACGAAGGTTCGTGAAGAGTCACAGGATCAGGAGAAAAAATGCCTTTTCTCCATGGTTCGGCAGTAGGTATGTTCTTTGTTCTCTTGATTGGTGGTTGCAGTTTAGTATTTTTCTTCCTTTTGGCTAGTTGATTTTTCTGAAAACAATCAATAAAATAAAATAAATCATGTACTCAGTTAAAGTATTTCGTTCATTCAGAAGAAAAGTGACACAACTCAAAAAAAGTAAATTTTACAGGAGAGCGATTTGAAAATTGTGCTTTTTGTAATTAGTTTTTCGTTTAACAGAACTGCAACCTTTAATCCAAAAGTCATTTTATTATTTATATCAGTTAAATATAGGGCATTTAAATTAGCTTAATATAAACCATGAAGTTTGTGTTTATTATTTTTTTAATTATTTATTAATTTAATTTGAGTTGTGTCAATTTTCCTGTAAAACCGCTTTTCATTAAAAGGTTAACTTTGAAGATGGTAATGACACAAAAATAAGTCAACGGGTTTTTAATGACAGTTAACTTTAATTGAAACAAAAAAATCAGTTAGTTACTTAGAACTAAACCTCCAAACATCATTGGACCTATTTTAGATGTTTAGAAAAATAGTGTTTTCAAATATTAATAACAAAATACATTCATTTACTACCACTAGTTACTACCAATAGTTTGGTCTTATATAAAGTAACTAATGCAGCACTTTTTAATATTTAAAGAAGTATTTTCTAATGGAAATAAAAATCATTAACACAAACATAACATTGTTGTTAAACACAAACGTTACTGCAAAAATTTAAAGTGAGTTATAAAATGGTGCATAGCAACTTGGAATAACATGTTTTTCAAGTAAGTATTGTAAGTCTTTTTTCTTGTTAACTGAAATTCCCAGTCTTTGCTCGTATAATTTTTTTAAAGCAACATCTGAACAATGCACAGGAAAAACCTGTTGTTTCTTCTTTGAACTTCTGGTTTTCTTCTTAGTGTGACTCTTCTTGTTGTCTCCGAATAAATCCTCGTTTTCTTCAATATCAATCTGCTGGATGAAAATTTCTTGAAAGTCAACTGTGTCATCATAAGTTGTCTTGTACTTGATTTTAAAGGGAGAATCTTTCTCAACTTTAATTATTTTGATGTCATTCATTGCAACAGTACATCCTGAAATGAAAAGATAACTGTAAAATGTTTAATTATTATCTTTTTAGATAGAATAGGATAAAAAGTTGGATTTAAAAGTTTTAGTATGTTAACAAAGTGTAGGAAATTAAAAATAATCCGTTCGAAGTAGTTAAATATGCGTTTAGAAAAAATATTTAAAACGTAAGAAAATGCAATTCTTCCATCTTGATTGCATATCTATGTGCCATAAATAACTACTCTTTAACATACATTTTTCAGATTAAATATGAAAAGGAAAGATGGTTTAAAAACGTAAAAGAAGATAGTAAGTTTAAAAGATTCTTAAAAATTGTGTAAAAAGTATTAAAGTTAAATTATTGGTTTCACATGGTAAAGGCTGAGTAGGGTTAAACTATGTTTGAACCGGTTGAGATTGTTTTTGCAGTGAAATAATAGATGAAATCCCTTTATTGGTCTGCTCATCACTAGAATTATTTTATAACTCTCGTTTCATAAAAGTGTCTAAATTATATTATAACAGTAAGCAGCTTACCTGACACATTAACTGTAGAGTTACATCCAATGTTTGCCCATAGGTCTTTAAAATCCAAGAAATCTTCATGACTTAGTTCATTGACTTTATACGGATTCCCAGTTTTTTTTGCAGTTTTGATCAATGAAATGTATTGAGCCGGGTGGTAAATTGGTCCAGACTTCAGACATTTCTTAATCTGCTTCTCAATCATTGCATGTACATTGTCCCCCTCGTTTTGACTATGCCCTTTTATTAGGAAATTGTGAGTTATAGACTTAATTGGCAGTTTGTCCACTGCATATAAGTACATAGAAAACAAATACTTGTTTTTCTGTTGGCCGCTGCAATTATCAGAGTAAAATATAATTTCAATATCGTTTTCGCAATTTTTAACTTTTTCACTGAGGTATTTGTAAATGCATGTTCCAATTTCGCACGAGCCTCTGGCTCCTTCGCCTTCATGCCAAGTATAGCAGAATACGGCATCATTTTTCAGCTCACAGACAGTCAGGTTTAGCATATTTAATTTAGATTTATAATACATTAGGGACACTTCCCCCTTTGGACACTGTAATACAGCTTGAAGGTCATAACAGGCAACAATGGTGTTGACACTCACTGAGTCTTTGTCAGAATTTTTTTTCAATCGAGATAGATCTTTTTCCATAATATGCTTTTCATATTCCTCTTGCAAACTGGTCTTTCTCTCACCTTCAGCTGTCTCATATGCATGGCACAGCTCACAAAGGTCTTTTTTTGGAACAAAAAAAGAAATATTATACTCTTTGGTGAATTATCGTAATACTTTTTATAATTTCCATGAGGTTTTTGCAAGCTTTTACAATGTTCAACATAATCACGATGTAAATCACTAATTGTTTTACCACCTTCTATGAATTCTCTGGTTGTGTTTGCCCGTAGATAGTGGCTCTCAATTTTAGGAATAGATTCTATATGACGCCTGATGCCTTCATTTATTAACTTGTCTTGATCAGTTTGATGCTTATCATGTTTACCCCTCAGATCACCAGCAACAAAGCCACTTGAGGCGTCTTTCTTATCAATAACGGTTCTAATTGGTCTGTCATTGATCCCTAGGGTGTTTCTGAAAAAATCTTTGCATACACGAACTCGCTTATCAGCAACATCAAAATAAAAGGCTTGGTTTGGTTTTCTCTTATTTCCCTCTCTCTTGTACTGGTAAGTTGGTTGTATGTTCTGAATATGTGATGCTATGAAATCTCTTTGGCGGGAAAGGTCACCAAGTGCCCAATAGTTTTTGAAAATTGTTTGACGTTCATCAGGGTTTATTTTGGTTTTACACTGGATTCTACATCTATCATTGCATGGTGGTTTTATTTCCTTTTTCTCAATTAGTTTTCTGGACTTAGATGATGATTTATATTCCTCTCCAGAATTTCTCAGCTTTTTTGCTTTACATTTCAACCAGTTGTCTTTGTTTAGTGACCTTTTCTTTCCTTTTTTCTTTTGGAGATCAGTGTTATTTTGTTCCAAGAATTCAAAAACATTATCATTTTCTTCAAAGATCTCAGGCTCCTTTTCTTTAGTATTTACAACAACTTTGTTTCTTCTAGGTATGTTAAATATTTTGTTGGATATTGTTTGTTTTTTAGGGAAATTAAGGTCATTTTTTGGCTCGTAATTTGGATCTTCGTCAGAATCATCCACGTCATAATCATTTTCACTGTTAGGGTCATCTGAAAAAAGATCTCCAGTAGCTTCGTTATCGGTTTTACACTTTCGTTTGGGTCGAACATTTTCTTGGTTAGACTGAGCTGATGTCGTTGGCAAATTAAGTTTTTTAGGCACACATTCCCTGCTTTTGTTGGTATTTTGTGAAAATTCACTAACACACTGTTTTGATGTCGAAGGTTTATGATTTTCTTCACTGTGAACTTCTTTAGAAGTACATTCTTTAGGAATGACATCAACATAACCCTGAGTTTTGTCTTCAGGTTCAGCTTCCCGGGTTTGTAGGATCGTTGAGATTGGCTGGGTTTCAATGTGTTCAGTTAAAAGTTCATTTGTAGTTTGAAATATGGCTTGAACCTCATTATTTGGGGTTGTATTTGGAATTTCCTCTTCATTAATCACTGTCCACTCATTACCACATACAACACTATTATGTGAATGAGGAGTAGGCCTATAGTCTGTAGAATTGCCTTTTTGTTTGGCTAATTTTAAAATCAGGGATGTTCTATTGCTCATTCCTGAGACTTAAACTGGCTGTTGTGATGCCTTCACTAGAAAAAAATGTGTAACCTAAAAAAGTTCATAAATGAATGGCACACACAGGCAAGGCATTTTGTCTGTATGTGGCATTCATTTATGAATAAAATGTATATTGTTTACTGATAGTTTAACAAGAAAATAAATCGTAATAGTACTAACAGTGGAATATTTATAATAAATTATGAACTATTTTCGCAATACAAGTGTCACAACTCAAAATATTGCACTGTTGGTATAACATTGTGATTTAGTTTCTTGCAAAAGTTCAGAGTTGTAATGACACATCTCAAAGTCTGCCACTGTGGAGGTATAACAAAATGAAAAAAGTACAATGATTTTCAAGGAAAAGTGACACATCTCAAAATTTGGACTTGTGGATGACAAACAAAATTGAAAGTCAAAGCTATATTCAAGGAAAAGTGACACAACTCAAAATCTGTCATTATTCTAGTAAACAATATAAACATGTACTTACAAAATATTACAACCAAACAGGCACAACTCAAAAAGTGTCACTTTTGCAGAGAAATTATAGCACTTCACTCCTAGACAGTCAAGTCACAACTGAAATGTGTCAGTTTTGCTAGAAAAAACATAACCTAGAATGTTCTAGAAGAAAAGTGACACTAGTGCACTCTAGTGGGAGCAAGCAGAGTTTGAGTTGTGACGTTTTTGCAGTGAAAAGAATAACTTATTTCAAGACTATTAAACCAATAAAACCCATTTAAAAAAATTTTGAGTTGTGACACTTTTCTTCTGAATGAACGATTTAATAATTTTCAACAGAATTTTAAGTAGAATGTGTAACCATAGTAATTACATGTATTTTGTTTGTATAAGTTAGATTACATTAGGTTAGGTTAGGATAAAGAAATTTGATGATCAAGTTACCTTTACTGCTGTTGATGTTGTGGGTTCGTTATCGCTGTCACTAGTTGAGGGATGATAGTCAGGGTCGCTGTCAGTATTGTCACTCCAATTCGCTTGAAATAAAGATTGCTCTCTTGTGCTGGCACTGAGGACATTATCTTCATTTTCTTCATCATTGAAATCCTCGATCTCAGAATCATCAGTCCCAAACAGACAAGCATTGATTTTTCTTGGTGTCACTGTAAAAAAGTTTATACTGAAATTCAACATAATAAAGACCGAAGTTACTAGTATTAGGTATTAGTAAAATACTGCCTTTTGGTCTTTAGCCCTGTGTGCCTAATATTAGTCACTTAGATTGCACAACAATTTGTCCTATAAAGAAACTGATTATTGTTGCATTTAATACACTACATAATAACCTTGTGATGTGTTTATGACATATAAATATAACTTATAAAGTAAAACAATGGTTTTATCTACTTACATCGTTGATTTGTAGAGGATGATTTTCTGGGTGGTGTTGCCATCTTGTTTGTTTCAATGCTGTGTCACACTGACGCACCCTAGCGGTGAGTTGAGGAACTACATCAACAAGGAACATTCTAACCTATACAGTGCTACCCCCTATGGGGCAGTCTGATAACCAGCAAGCCATGGAGAGAATTTTGAAGTTAAGTGACTAATACTAGGCACTCAGGAATTTGTTTAAGTATACATCAGTTTACGCTCAGGACTCAACTGAGTTGTAGTTAATGGCCTAGTATTAGTCACTTAGGAGTTAATTAGAAAAAACAACAAAAATCCCTGGGTCTCAGGAGGTTAAATGTCAGGAAATCCATGTTGAAATGCAAGGCACCAGTGTCACGTCGATAACAAGATTTTTTTTTATTGGATTTGGCAATCGCATTTCTATATTCCTCTGGCGTAAAGATGGTTTCATGTTTGCGCAGGTTCTTTTCGATGATACCAAAATCTCGGTCTGAGTCCAGATATGTGTGCCCAACTTCTGGAAATTTGTGATCGATTAATTTAAATGTACCATTCTGCACCAGGTGTTGGTATAAGCAGATCTGTGAAAAAGTTTTTGTTTTAGCCACTGCATGAGTCAGACCAAATAATCAAATGATCTTTTGATATTAGGACTTCATCAAATTCCAATGCTATTAGAAATATCTTTACTCACCCTTCGCCGAGCAATGTTCACCACCTTTGTGCAAGCGTTGGCTAAAAATGGTGTTTGTTTGTTGTAGTCCAGCTTGTAGAACTCCACTAACAGCTTCTTCTTTTCATCGTGGGTAAGTTCACCACATTGAAATTGGCATGAGCAGACCCTTGCCTGAAAAAAATCGCATAACTATATTTTATACGATTCATTTCACAAATTATTATTTAAAAATATGATTTTAAAATTTTTTTTAACATTCTTGTATGATAATATAAGCTTACAGGAACAATAACTTTTGTACATTTTCATACAAATGTAAACTGAAGAGCTATTTTTACAGATATGCGATTTGCAGCGTAATCTTAGGTATTTTTTGCTCTATAAAATATATAAGTATAATCTAAATCGTTAGAGAAAATTTTATTTTAAAAATTAAAAACTTATTTTTATGGGTGGTTTGCCCAAATTTGAAGAAAATCGGTGTGGTAGTCTTGGGTTAGTTTTTCCACATACATTTTTCAGCAGCAAGTGCTTTATATCGAGACAATGGCGTTTAGAACATTTTACAACTTACCTCGCCTGGTGGCAATTTTCCAGGGACAGGCTTCTTGTTTTTTGAAATATACGGCTCCCCGTGGTCCTTGGCATCTTTACGTACCTTACTCTTCCAACTTTGAACGTTAAGTTTACGTTTCTTACCACTTTTCACATGATTAACGTCGCCGGGCGGCCATGGCGCGGCGGTTAGAACGTTTTGTACCCACGCGGCGCGTGGCGTCTTCAAAAAATACCTCAGTTCAGCAGACGATTTTTGTGGTACCAACCTAAAATATTTCAACATTAAATATACCGATGTGTAGAGGATGTCGTCTAGAACGTTTTACACTGAAAAACTCCACTTTGGATATTTTGTCGCTTGGAACGTTTTAACGCGGACCCATTCAAATGTTTTAAATACTGTTTCTGGCTTAAAGTAGTATTTTGTGTATTTTAAAGCAGTCAGTTGAGTTCGGCCTTTGTGCGAAAATTTAAATATAATAACCAAATTCATATATCAAAACATTAAGCATTAGACTGCATCAAAATATTAGACATCTTCCTTCTGTTCTTGAATCATTGCAAATCAGACTAGAAAATCTTAATCCAGACTTAGTAGTTCTCACCAAACATAAATTGGGCTCAAGTCTAATAGGCCATATCAATATTCAAAATTATGGCATATAATCTTATTACACTAGAGAAAACTTTCAAGGAAGAGGTGTAATGATACTTGCAAAGAAAAACCTTTTAAAATTTAAGTCAGTAAATCTTAAAATAGTTTCAGAGCAGATGGAAGACAAAATTTTTGAAGTTTGTATGTTGGCATATGTAGAAAAGAATAGAAACATGCTGTTCTTGGGATTTTTTAGATCGCCAATTACTTTAAATTAGTGTATTTTTGTTAACAAACTAAATTTAATATTGGAAGCTCTATGTTCTAAATATAATGATATAATGATTATTGGAGATTTTAATATAGATATGACGTCCTGGGTATGACGTTAAACTGCCTCTTCCCACCTAACCATTCCCTAATTCCTACCAAATCCCCCTCCAGGGTCTTTTAAGTACCCGTCCTCTGACCGTTCCAGTACATGGCTCGCTGGGAGTGCTTAAGCCGGTACTAGATGCCCTATCTGGTGTCGGTGAGAGCTGATGTGAGCTTGTCTCTGCCGAGGCGTAAGTCATGTACTGGTTCAGAAGCCAGCCACTTCGGTCCTTGGTCAGGAAGTGTTCAGTAGGCAGGGGTGTCGGAGCCCCTGTTGCCACGTGCGAGTCCAAGTTGTGCGCGTATTCCCGACTTGGTAATCGATCGAAACCGGGCCTCGGGGAACTGAGGTAGGGTTGTCCCCCAAGCTACGGTTTGTGGGACACCCGAGGGCATGCCCGCTCCCGGTGAATCGGCCCGCACTACTAAACACGATGCGCTGGTGACCTTATGTATGGAAACTCAAACCACCCCACCCTTAGGGCAAGAATTCGGAGTAAGAGACAACGATCCAGAGAAAAAGCGACAGTTGTCAGATTCTGAAAATGAATCGTATATCAAACAAAGGAAAGTGGAAGAAAAAGTAAGAGCTGAAAATATGAACGTTCCAACTCCACTATATCTAATCGTTAGTCACAAGGATGAGGGCAAAACTCTAACGAAGGTTAGTCCTTTCCTTATTAACAAAGCGTTTGTTTCCTCAGGCGGTCAACCTAAAGCTGTGAGCAAATTGAGGAATGGAACTATCTTGGTGGAGGCAGCGAACCACATCCAAGCCAAAAAATTCCTTCAGATGACGAGTTTTTTCGATCAGGTGGAAGTCGTCGTTCAACCGCACTCCTCACTGAACACCTCCAAGGGGATCGTCTTCTGCCGTGACCTGATGGAGTGTAGTGAGGAAGAAATCAAGGACGAGCTGCAGAGTGAAATGGTTACCGATGTGGTCAGAATGCTTCGGACCGAGAATGGGAGAAAGGTCCCTACTCCTGGTCTAATTCTGACCTTTGCATTTCCCCAACCCCCAAAAACTATTAAGGCTGGGTACTTATCCTTGACGGTACGGCCCTACTTCAAAAATCCGCAGCGGTGTTTCCGTTGTCAGAGATTCGGGCACTCTACTAAGACGTGCTCGGGACCCGAGACATGTTCCCGTTGCGGCGATGAAGGCCACCAAGAAGACGGATGCAAGAACGACGTCAGATGCGTGAACTGCAAGGGTAAACACGCGGCGACCTCTAAGGAATGCAAAGTTTACTTAGAGGAAAAGGAAGTATTGAAGATTGTTACTATAGACAAACTTTCCTTTAACGAAGCCCGTAAAGAGTATAGGAGAAGAATCGCTCCAACCCCTAAAAAGGGAGTCTCGTACTCCGAAGCTGCTTCAGCCCCAGTCCAATCCGCACAGTGCCCGTCATGTACTGCTTTAGAGGGTATGGTTCTCAAATTAACAGAGCAGGTTGCCGCTTTGGTTAAACAGCTTGCAGCCGGTACCGGACAACATCCGTTGGCATCCACCAGTAAGCCTTCCCAAGCAGTCCACACGCCCCATTTTAAGTCCAACACACAGACTCAAGCTCGCCCAACAGCTACTTCTACTTTCAGAGATAAGGTGCAACAAAATACGAAATCCACCTTGTCTTTGGAAGAGAGGAAAAAACTCACCGACAAACTTAAAAAGAACATAGAAACAAAATCAGAAAATAGATCAAAATCCCTAGCAAAAAAGACTAACTCATCCTCGTCCAGATCCTCACAATTATCACTCGATGATGATATGATTGAGGACCCTTTGGAGATGCAGACAGAGTTCCAAACTGTTCATGGTAACTTCCGTCCTGTATCTAAGCAAAGAAAAAAAATTACGATGAACTAGCACAAAATAAAATATATAATATAATATAAAATGCTGTTACAATGGAATATTAATGGTTTGAGAAGCCACTTTGAAGACTTAAAACTACTTATAAAGACAAGAAAACCTAAATTTATTTGCCTACAAGAGACTAAATTGTCTCCTCTTACTCATTTCAAACAAAATGGTTATGACATCTTTCGCCTAGATCATCACCAACAAATTGCCTGTGGAGGTGTGGCTATTCTAGCAGATTCTTCTGTTAATGCTAGAGCCTTGACCATCGTCACAAACCTCCAGGCAGTAGCAGTATCAATTGATGTTCCTTTTAAATTAACCATCTGCTCCATATATATTCCACCTTCCCCTTTTGATTTATCTCTTGATGATCTACGTGATCTGTACAGCCAACTCCCTTCTCCTTTCTTGATGGTTAGTGATTTCAATGCACACCATCGCTCTTGGGGTTCCAACCATTCTGATCGGAGGGGTAATATGGTTGCGGGATTGTGGGATGAAGTGGCAGCGGTCGTTCTTAATGACGAGTCGGCCACTTACATGTGCCCTAGGACTGGCATATGGTCGGCAATCGACCTGTCAATCTGCAGTCCGGTCGTGGCAACTCGAGTGCATTGGTCCGTACTTCCCGACCTGTCAGGGAGTGACCATGCGCCCATTGCCGTGGCTTTTCAATCCTTTCCGTCTTCGACAGGCAGGTGTCCCAGGTGGAAAATTAAGAGGGCTGACTGGAACGAGTACAAAAAGAACATAGTTTCTCAAACTACTAATATAGAATTAAACGACATAAATACAGCCACTGAATTATTTACATCTAATATTATAACATCCGCAGAGCGAAGCATTCCAAAATCCTCAGGTTCACCAAACAAACGCCAGGTTTCTTGGTGGTCTGAAGAATGTTCGGCGGCTCTAAAGGAACGTCGAAAATGTTTAAGACAGTTCAACAGATCACCGAATGAAGAAAATTTAAGTAGGTACAGAAGAGCACGGGCAAAAGCAAGACAGGTTTTTAGACAGAGACGGCGGCAGTCCTGGCTGGACTACACAGATCTAATAAAACGAACAACTCCTGCATCTGATGTTTGGAGGAAGCTTCGATCTGTTTGCTGCAAGACCTCCCCACCTTCTCTTATTGCTCTGAAAAATGGTACCGATGTGGTAACTGATCCCTTGACAGTTTCCAATTTACTCGGCTCACATTTTGCGGAAATTTCAAAAACGTCATCTTACAATAGGGAGTTTCAAAATTTCAAAACAAATACAGAAAGACATCCTCTAAATTTAAATATTAATAACAACTCTCCTTTAAACCTTCCCTTTACCATTGATGAACTTGATTCATCACTAAAGGCGACATCAAATTCTGCTCCAGGTCCCGATAACATACATTATGCCATGTTGCGGAACCTGACGGAGGATGGAAAACAAGATCTTCTGAAATTATATAATAGAATATATTTAGAAAACACATTCCCTAATTCATGGCGTCGCTCACACATTATCGCTCTCCAAAAACCGGGCCAAGATAGAACTTCTCCAGGAGCCTATAGACCAATTTCGCTTACTAGCAGTCTCTGCAAAGTATTCGAAAGGATGGTTAACAAACGCCTTGTTTGGTTTCTGGAGAAAAATAATCTTCTTTCACCTTCCCAGTGCGGATTCCGACAAGGCCGGTCTACAAGTGACCATCTACTTGCCTTGGAATCGGCAATCCTGAATTCTTTTATTGAAAGAATAGAGTTGATCGCGGTATTCTTCGACATTTCGAAGGCTTATGACAAAGCTTGGAGAAGGGGGATATTAAATGCTTTAATATCTTGGGGTGTAGGGGGCCACATGGTTTCTTTCATACAGGGCTTCTTGTCGGAAAGAACCATACAGGTCAAACTTGGGACAACCATTTCCGATTCCTTCACGCTGGAAAATGGTATTCCACAAGGTAGCGTTCTAAGCTGCACTCTGTTTGCCATTGCAATCAATAACATATCGTCCTGCGTTACCCCTCCTGTGCGCTGTTCTTTGTTTGTAGATGATTTCTCTATTTACATCTCTACAAAGAGGCTAGCGGTGGGGGAGAGAGAGCTTTACAGCTTACCATCAACAGGCTTGAGCAGTGGTGCGGAGTGACGGGTTTTTCTTTCTCGCCACCTAAAACAAAAGCAATAGTTTTCTCCAGAATGCGTACCGTTGAGCAGCCAACGCTCTCTTTGCTGGGTCAGAGAATCACTACTTGTGACAGTATCAGATTCCTGGGTCTCACATTTGATACCCGGCTAACTTGGGTGCCTCACCTGAAAGACCTAAAAGATCGATGCGTGAAGCGCTTGAACATACTGAGAGCTTTAAGCGGAACAAAATGGGGGGCTGACAGGACATGCATGCTCAGGTTCTACAAAGCCACCATCCGTTCCTGTCTAGATTATGGATGTCAAGCATATGGGTCCGCAAGACCCAGTGCTCTCAAAATGCTTGACCCAGTCCATAATTCTGCTTTAAGACTGGCCACTGGAGCTTTTCGATCTTCTCCTATTAACAGTCTTCTCGCAGAAACGGGAGAACCCCCTCTTTCGCATAGACGACAACAACTGTCCCTAAATTATGTTCACGCTCTTTCAGGGAAGCCAGAAAACCCTGCGTATGAACCGGTCCTGCGAAATCCACTCTATAATTCTTTCCTAGCGAGACCAAATCTTCCATCACCCTTAGGCGTTAGGGCCAAATCCTACGCTTATGAAATAGGCCTAAACGATTACCAGTTTAAAGTCGTTCATCAATGTGATATCCCACCCTGGAGCGTCTCAATGCCTACAACTATTTTAAATCTCTCTAGGTTTAAAAAAGTCTCCACTCCAGAAACAGTCTACCAACAAGAATTCCGTCAAATACTAGGCAGCCTCGCACCTTGCGATGTTGTCTATACTGACGGGTCAAAGGAACGTTGTAAAACTGGATGTGCTTTCGTCACTGGGGTAAGACGATACGGATTCCGTCTCCCCAACGACTCTTCCATTTTCACGGCCGAATTAACAGCCATCCAAAAGGCCCTAAATATAACGTTTCCTATGACTAAAAAATTGGTTATCTGCAGCGACTCCCTTAGTGGTATACAAGCCATCAGCGATATGTATTCCAAACACATCATCATCCGCGAAATATGGCATTCTTTGTCTTCCCTTCAGTCCGAAGGTGTTGCTGTCTTTCTTGTCTGGGTACCTGGTCACATTGGAGTATCCGGAAACGAGCTGGCAGATAGAGGAGCTAAGGAAGCATTACAACTCCAGCCTTACACCGCACGGATGATTTCTTCCGACATTACCCCGGTAGTGAAGGGCAAACTGAAAGCCAAATGGAATAGCGATTGGCGGGCAGTCGTCAACAACAAGTTACGGCTTATTAAAGACTGCGTTGGACTCTGGGAAACAGCGAACCGCCCGAGTCGTCGTGAGGAGGTTGTGTTGTGTCGCCTGCGGCTAGGCCACACGCTTCTCACACATGGCTTCCTCATGAGTAGAGATGATCCTCCGGTCTGCGACACATGCGACACTGTTATTACAGTTGAACATATGCTTGTTGACTGCCCTCGCTACTCGGTACATAGGCGCAACTCGAATCTGCCGGCTTCGTTGAACGATATCCTTTGTGATGACGAGACGGCAACTCAAAGACTACTATGTTTTCTAAATACAACGTCGCTGATTAATAAAATATAGTATTGTGTTAAGTTTATTTATTCTGATTATCCATTGTTGTTAATATTTATAAATTTTATTGTTTAATTTTTATCTATTATTACAGCTGCCAAATTAGCCCCTTTACAGCTACCTTGGTGGCAGTAAAATGTGTTAAGTTTTTATAGTTTATTTAATTAATGTTATGTTCCTTGTCCTTATTTATGTTCTATTTATATTTTTAGCCTTTATATGGGTTATGACCTCTCTACAGTCTTTCCCTTGTTATATTTATTGTTATCTAGTTTTAAGTTTAAATTATTTACTCACCTACTTGTCGTAATTCGAGTTTTTGTTATCTACAATGTAATCTTTATGTACCTAATTGACACTACCAGATACGAGTAGGTGTCAATTCTTTCTTGAGGGCAATGATAACCTCAGCGTTTTTTGCCCCTTATAAAAAAAAAAAAAAAAAAAAAATAATATAGATATGACTAAAGCCCCCCACACACCTTCGAACATTTCACCCAACCTGACCTGGCGTCGTACCCAACGCCCAACCTGTCAAGTTAGACGTTTACCCCCACACTGTCGAACGTGCGATCGAGCAGGTTGGGTGTCTTGTCAGTTGTATTATGGATTTCGAGACAAGTGTAGCTGTTTGTGCTGGCGCTTTTTGTCTGAAACGACAAAAGAAGAAAAAAGATCGACGCTTGTGGTCTAAAAAATGGTTTTTTGGACCGGAGTAAGTTTAGCCATATGTCGCTTCTTGCTGAACTTGCCATTAGTGAGCCTCAAGACTTCAAAAATTATCTAAGGATGAGCGAGGAAAGCTTTGAATATCTATTCGGAAGACTGTGTGAGCACATAGAAAAAGAAGATAGCCTTTTGAGAACCTCAATTCCTGCAAAAGAACGTCTTGCAGCCACTCTCCAGTTTCTAGCCAGTGGTAGGAGCTACGAGAATCTGAAGTTTAGTTGTGCAATATCTCCGCAAGCACTAGGAAAAATCATACCAGAAACTTGTGCAGCTATTTTTGATGTTCTAAAGGAAGATTTCTTAAAGGTAAGTACAAATATTTGTTAATTAGTTTTAACTCACTCTTTTCTTCTTACATTATTATAATCCATAATTTACACAATTGTTTTTTGAGCGCAAAATTGGTTATTGTCGCGCGAGAATAAAGCAGGAGGGTACGAAATGAGTATAACCATCTTCCGAGAGCGACAATAACCTATTTTGCTTCAAATTTATCCTATTACGTTATTACTTATTTTTTAGGTCTAAAAAAACACACATAATTTCAGAAAAAAAATTTATTTTCAAATCTATCTTTTATAAACTTTTCAAAAACATCAAATTTAAAGTCATCAAATAACAAAAAAAAAGCTGTAACAGAAGATGCTGTTGTCAATGTAATAGCCTATTATAAAACAAAACGAACAAACAAAGATGAAAAAGCAACTTATTATACATTGTCCTCGCTGACACCGGGTAGATTCAAATACTGTTTGAGTTCATTCCGAACTTCTTGTTGAGCAGTTTTTTCTTGAATCGCTAGTGCTTGACCTGCGGTAGGTTTAGTTGCTGCCGTTTGACTTTGAGCAGGTTCTGGTAAAGAAAAATTCTTAGGACAACGTACAGTTTGAGGTGAAATATCTACTTTTTGTTGCTGTACATGTTTTTGCTGTACTTGTTGTTGTAGATGTTGTCGTTGTACCTGATGTTGAGTAGGGTTGATTTGGCTTTGCACATAATATGGGTCAAAACTGAATGTCTGATGTTGATAATTTTGATCTTGTAAGAAATATTCAGCGTCAGCCGGCCTATACGGATATGGATTGTTGTTTTGATTAGTGTCCATAAAATGGTTAAGTGATGGTATATTCCGTTGGGTTGGCTGTTGTTCTGTCAATATGGCCGCAGATGCTTTCAAACTGCCTAACTTACCGTGGAACAAAACATCAGATATAAGCTTTTCTGCAATTACTTGTTGTTGACGGTCCATATCTTCCAGTTGGAAGCCCACGTTGTTTCCAAAAGCCCGGAACTTATTCTGATTACATAGGACAGACGTAGCTGTATCCAAAAATCGTTCTTGTTTCTTTTCAAAATCAGATATCTTTTTTCGGTTTGTTCGAGTAGTTGATCCTGGGTTAGACCTACTTGATACTGATGGGCGACTTACTGGTGTACTTGATGGTGATGGGCGTATATCAGCGTGTATCCCTGTAGATACGTCATCTTGAGCCTGTAAAAAACACAAAAACTGGGTTTAAAACAGTTATATATAACAGCACGTCAATCAATATTACCTCAATATAACATTGTTAATTTTAATATATTATAATTTTAACTTTTATGTTTACTTTTTGCAGTTTCCTTGCAATGAATCGGACTGGATGAACATAGCTGTGGACTTCAAAAAGTACTGGCAAGTTGAAAACTGTGTCGGCGCTATAGACGGAAAACACATAGCGATTCGTCAACCTCCGAAAAGTGGGTCATACTACTACAACTACAAAGGGTTCCACAGCATTGTTCTTTTTGCTGTGGTCAATGCTAATTATGAATTCATCTATGTAAATTGTGGTACTAATGGAAGAGTATCCGATGGTGGCGTACTTATGGAAACTGATTTTGGAGAGTTGCTGGAAAATAAGGAATTGCACTTGCCGTCACCAACAAGCTTCGATGACAGGAGAGACGTTTGCCTCCCTTTTACATTCCTTGGAGATGAAGCTTTTCCTCTGAAGGAAAATCTTATGAAGCCCTATCCAAACAAAGGAATCACCCACGACGAAAAGATTTTCAACTATCGGATGTGCCGTGCTAGGAGAGTGGTGGAGAATGCGTTTGGCATCTTAGCGACTCGATTTAGAGTCCTTCTTTCGACAATGAATGTTAGTGTAGAGAGGGCAGAAATCATTGTTTTGGCGTGTTGTACTTTACATAATTTTCTACGCCAGAAAAGTCCAACCTACCTAACTCAAAGTAGTGTGGATTGGGAGGACACTTCAGCAGGCCAGTTAAATGAGGGTGAGTGGAGGCAGAACACGCAAGAACTTCTTGGGTTTAAAAGAATGAGGCGGGATGGCAGAGAACAATCAATTGCCAATGCAGTTCGAGGTTGGTATAAAAGTTTCTATAACAACGAAGGAAGTGTTGATTTCCAAGAAAAAATGATTAATAAGCGTTGACAGTTCGGTATTGAGTGTAAACAAGTGCGATGATATAGTTAACAACAACAAAAATTATAAAATATGTTGATTTTGCTATGTAGTCCTATCTTTTTCAATTTGATAACTAAATATTGGTGAACTTTGTACATTTTTTCTAATTCGTTTAGATACCATAACTGTGTCTTATTTATATTTTAATTCGCTAACTTTGGAAAAAAGCAATGTTGTAGTTTATTTAATTATATTGAACTTAGAAAAAAACTAAAGTGTATTTGTTTTCCCTTTAACGTATGCCTAAATATTACTGTATTGCAATTATATATTGCAATTTTGATTAATATATTCATTCTTGAAATTTAACTTTTATTATGTAAACTTATTAGATAAAAAATTAACTTATATTACCCTTCAAACATGTGCCAAAGAGCTTTTTGTCACCCACGATATTTTTAATATTGAGGTATGTTACTCTGAAGACAGTTCTAAGTAAAAATAAATAGGAAGGTAGATAGAAGTAAAACCAAAACAGATGAAATTCCTAGGAAATATACGCGTTTATTCATCACCATGAGCAATGCTCAAGGCTACACCTCTGTGGGGTTAAGTTAAATGACTGAATATCTATAAATGTTAGAAAACTTGCACAACATTAACACGCAAAGGATATGAGTTTTATCCTAATTATTTATTATTATTTATTTATCATAATTATTAAATAGTTTTTATCTTGGGGGCAAAATTATAGTCTATTGCAACGTACTACGAAATTAAGGAATAAAGTTGAATTTTTCAAACATCATTGACATAATGTTATACTGTTTATATATATAAATTAGTTTTGTGCTGTTTTTAACTTTAATATAATTTATTGTAATCTAACAACCGTACGAGGTGTTGTCCAAATAATGACCTAGCGCTCAATCCTAAGTAAAAATAAGGAAAGTAATAAACAGTAAATTGGTAACAATTAAACTGACACTTACTTTGGTTATTTCGTCCTGCGTTTCCGCTTCCACGTCGTCCACTCCTTCTTCATCTTCTTCAAGGGACGCAATACTTCTGGATCTTTTGCCGATCGAAGATACACCTTTCCTGACTACCTCTTGGTCTGTTATGAAAAGCAGTAAATCAAAATACCAAAGAGATGGTTCATACACATCATCCTGACCACTTCCGGTAATCTTTGATTTTTCAACCTTTTTCAGCTCTCTTCGGAACGATGCCCTCAAGGTTTCGATTTTGGATTTGACAAATTTCTCGTCGCAATCCGGATTAACTTCCTTGCATTTTTCAACGAGAACGGAATATCCTTCTTTTCTGATATTTTTGTTGGAATAATTTTTACTTTTTATGTCCCATAAAGCTCGTTGCTCCCTATAAAGTTCAATAAACTCACACCAAAATGGTTTATTATCGTTAAACGACATTATGAAACTGGCCTCGCTCCGAAAAAAACAAATAACAAATCTAGTACTACGCCACTGCACTAGGGAAACTGAGGTCTAGCCAGTCGAGCCGCTCGACAGTTCCCCCACACACAGCCCAACATGACAGGCGCGCGGTTGGAGTTGGGTGGTGCTGTCGTACCCAGCATCCAACCCAACAAAACCATCGCGCATGTTGGGTTGGAGCCCACACACTCTCGAATATGTTCGACAAGACGTTGGGTTCCCAACTGCTCGACCAACATGTTCGATAGTGTGTGGGGGGCTTAAGAATACATGTACTAGTAGGGAAGTAAGTAATATACTAACCAACTACGGCTGTTATTATCTTGTAGATTATCCAAACCGTTTAACAGAACAATAAGAAACTGTTATTGATAATGCTTTTACTAACATTGGTATTTCATTAATAAAGATAGTTGGTATTAATACACAACCATCCGATCATGATGCTCAATTAATCGAAATCAATATAGGTGCTCATGAGAACAAAAAAGAAAAAAATTTATTTTTCAATATTCTTGACATTTTTCAGAAGAAAATATTTCAAATTTTCTGATAGCTCTGAGTAATGAATATGGTTTGATGTATATACCTCTGATGTTTGTAATAAATTTGGAATGTTTAACAACATTTTCCTATATCACTTTAATATTTGTTTTCCCAAATTATTAGTTAGTAAAAATGTCAACCAACAATCTTGGATTACAGATGACCTGAAATTGGATAATGCTGACTTAATCACTCAAAGTAATTTGGCACGACTACCAAAAAAACAAAAATATGTAGGATAGCATAAAACAGAAAAACATTGAATTTAAAAGAAAAATATTACAAAACAAAAAAGCATTCTATGACCACAAGATTCTAACATCAAAAAATGTAATTGGTGATATTTGGAAAATTATTAATAGAGAGGTTGGAAATAATGACGGAGAGCTTTACACTAATCCTGATAAAATAAGTGAACTTTTTCTTAATCATTTTACAAAAAATTAAAATTTACAAAAGAGCTTCCGCTCTCAAAACACCTCTGGGGCAGACCACAGTAATAGTAAGCTGTTCCGGTGCAAGGAAATTGATTACTAGACCCTAGATAAAATCATTTTAAGTCTGAAAACAAATAAAGCTGTGGGTATGACGATGTACCAATAGCCATTATTAAAAAAGCTAAGACTCTCCTGTTACAACCACTATTGCACCTATTAAACTCCTAATTAATTACTGGGACATTTCCAAAACAATTAAAAATAGCTAAAATTATACCAATTCACATAAAAAATGTAAAAATGAGATGGATAGTTATCGTCCAACTGCCTTACTGCCAGCATTTTCAAATGTATGAACGCACTATGTCAGACCAATTACTTGATTACTGAAAAAAATCAGTTGCTGGACTCTTTTCAACATGACTTCGGAAAAGGCAAGTCAGTAAAAAACAGCAGCATTGGAATTCATAGAATCAGTAATAGATTCCATTGATAACTCAGAAAAAGGTCTGGATACTTTTGGATCTTAGCAAGGCATTTGACAGAATTTCACATGATTATCCATTCTTGGATTTATTCTGATTATCCATTGTTGTTAATATTAATGAATTTTATTATTTAATTTTTATTTATCATTATCATGACAACTGCCAAATTAGCCCCTTTACAGCTACCTTGGTGGCAGAAAAATGTGTTAAGTTTTTATAGTTTATTTAATTAATGTTATGTACCTTGTCCTTATTTATGTTCTATTTATCTTTTTAGCCTTTATATGGGTTATGACCTCTCTACAGTCTTTCCCTTGTTACATTTATTGTTATCTAGTTTTAAGTATAAATGATTTACCCACCTGCTTGTGATTCAAATTTCTTTTGTTATATACAGTGTAATCTTTATTTACCTACTTGACACCACCAAATACGAGCAGATGTCAATTCTTGCTTGAGGGCGATAACCGCAGCGTTTTTTGCCCCTTGTAAAAAAAATGTTTTTTGTTCGTCTACTCATGGGCCCACGAGTATACAACAACAAAATATTGCAACAAAGAATTGGAGATGGCCAATGAAAGTACAACAAATTGGAAAAACTACCTAAGGGAGGTTTGTGTAAACTCCTTACTACACAACCCAATATAGATTGGTAGTCCAGGTTGTACTGTAGAAATTGATGAATCCTGTTCTCCAGGCGCAAACATCAAGTTGGGAGAGTATACCCACAACTGTGGGTTTTTGGTGGTATTTGTCGCGAGACTCTAGATTGCTTCTTGTATGCAATACCTGACAGAACAGCTGCAACATTGGAGTTTTGTATTAGACTCGATTTTGCCAGGTACGACAATTATTTCTGATTTATGGAGATCATACAATGGTATACCAAATATGCCAGGTATGAATTTCCAGCACCTAACTGTTAATGACAGTGAAAATTTCGTCGACCCAGTTACTGGTGCTAACTCGCAGTCTGTTGAATGTATGTGGGCGTCTGCCAAACGCAGCAACAGGTGGGAATGTGGAACGAGCCGTAGTCACGTTGATTCCTATCTATGTGAGTTTATGTGGAGGAAGAGGAACAAAGACGTTGATTTGTGTGATGCCATTTGGAGGGATATCAATTGGTATTGGCCTCCAGAACAATAAGTTTTGCTCTCAATTACTTGAATTTTTTCATGAGTTAGTTATACTTTGTTTTTCTTGTTCAATAAAGCGTGGTGAGTTGATCTGGGCTTGGACTTTGCAAGCTTGAGTTAATCTTTTTTTCTAAAAAAACAAACGGCGCAAAGCGCTGCGAAGCGGGCAAGCATCGCGTGATCTGAGTTTTGAATAGGCAAGCTGGGGTCTTTTGTGCTGGCCCTTAAACGAAAAGAGTCCCGATACCTCTGTAACACTGCAGTCTACGTCCATGTTTAAAACCTCTGCAACACTGCAGTCCATGTCCATGCTTGAACCCTCTGTGAAACTGTAGGCCACGTCCATGCCTGAAGCCTCTGTGACACTGTAGTCCACGTCCATGTTCGAAGTCTCTGTAACGCTGCAGTCCACGTCCGTGTTTGAAGCCTCTGTAACACTGCAGTCCACGTCCATGTCCGAAGCCTCTGTGAAACTGTAGTTCACGTCCATGTTTGAACCTTCTGTGACACTGTAGCCTACGTCTATGTCCGTAGCCTCTGTACTAGTGACACTGTAGCCCAGTCCATGCCTGAAGCCTCTGTGACACTGTAGTCCCACGTCCATGTTCGAAGTCTCTGTAACGCTGCAGTCCACGTCCGTGTTTGAAGCCTCTGTAACACTGCAGTCCACGTCCATGTCCGAAGCCTCTGTGAAACTGTAGTTCACGTCCATGTTTGAACCTTCTGTGACACTGTAGCCTACGTCTATGTCCGTAGCCTCTGTACTAGTGACACTGTAGGCCACGTCCATGCCTGAAGCCTCTGTGACACTGTAGTCCACGTCCATGTTCGAAGTCTCTGTAACGCTGCAGTCCACGTCCGTGTTTGAAGCCTCTGTAACACTGCAGTCCACGTCCATGTCCGAAGCCTCTGTAACACTGCAGTCCACGTCCATGTCCGAAGCCTCTGTGAAACTGTAGTTCACGTCCATGTTTGAACCCTCTGTGACACTGTAGCCTACGTCTATGTCCGTAGCCTCTGTACTAGTGACACTGTAGCCCAGTCCATGCCTGAAGTCTCTGTAACACTGTAGCCTACGTCCATGCCTGAACCCTCTGTGACACTGTAGCCTACGTCTATGTTCGTAGAAGTGACACTGTAGTCCACGTCCATGCCTGAAGCCTCTGTAACACTGTAGCCTACGTCCATGCCTGAACCCTCTGTGACACTGTAGCCTACGTCTATGTTCGTAGAAGTGACACTGTAGTCCACGTCCATGCCTGAAGCCTCTGTAACACTGTAGCCTACGTCCATGCCTGAACCCTCTGTGACACTGTAGCCTACGTCTATGTCCGTAGCCTCTGTACTAGTGACACTGTAGCCCAGTCCATGCCTGAAGTCTCTGTAACACTGTAGCCTACGTCCATGCCTGAACCCTCTGTGACACTGTAGCCTACGTCTATGTTCGTAGAAGTGACACTGTAGTCCACGTCCATGCCTGAAGCCTCTGTAACACTGTAGCCCTCGTCCATGCCTGAAGCCTCTGTGACACTGTAGTCCACGTCCATGTTCGAAGTCTCTGTAACGCTGCAGTCCACGTCCGTGTTTGAAGCCTCTGTAACACTGCAGTCCACGTCCATGTCCGAAGCCTCTGTGAAACTGTAGTCCACGTCCATGTTTGAACCCTCTTTGACACTGTAGCCTACGTCTATGTCACTATAGCCTCGTCACTGATGTGGTGAGAATAACGAGGGTCGAGAATGGTGTACCAACACCCACACCAGGTCACATTTTGACCTTCGCCCTCCCTCACCCAACAGCCACGATTAGAGTAGGATACCTTTCTCTTCAAATTAAACCTTACTTCAGAAATCCCCAAAGATGTTTCAGATGCCAGCGTTTCGGACATTCGAGCAAAACATGCACCGGCTTAGAGACATGTAGCCGATGTGGTCAAAGTGGCCACAATGACAAAGATTGCACAAGCGGAGAAGAGCACTGTGTGAACTGTAAGGGCAAGCACTCTTCAAGCTCTCGCAGTTGCAAGATTTATTTGGAAGAGAAAGAGATATTAAAGTTAGTAACGTTAGAAAAACTGTCTTTTGGCAACGCCCGTAGGGAGTATAGGAGACGACTTGGACAAACTGCAAGAAAAGACATCTCCTACTCTCAGGCCGCTTCTGCACCTCCAGCCCAGCCCGCACAGTGCTCCTCCTGCTCAGCTCTGGAGGGCATGGTGCGAGAACTCACTCAACAGGTCGCTGCCTTGGTGCAGCAGTTAAATGCCAAGGCCTTGCCGCAAACACAAGCGAGTAGTCATACGACTTCTGCCCCCGTAGCAAAGGGACCCCCGAAACAAACAGGAGCCATTCCCAGGCCAGTTTCTGTGTCTGTGGCACCCGCTAAAGGAAAAGAGCGACCATGTAACCATTCCAAAACGGCGGAGGAAGAGACTTAAAACCCAAAATCCGATCGAAAGCTCAGGCGAGATCAAAGGGAAGCACTGGTTCACCCCCCACTTCCTGCTCCTCTCAACTTTCCATAGTTGATGAGGATGAAATGGGAGATGACCTTCTGCTTCGATCGGAATTTCAAACAACTCAAGGTACATTTAAACTTAATAAAAATAAAAACAGACATAAAATTACATACAGTTAAACAAAACATGAACGAATTTAATATTATCAAATGGAATATTAATGGTTATTGCGGACATTTGGAAGATGTAAAACATCTTTTACAAACCAAAAAACCTCATGTAATTAGCAACCAAGAGACTAAACTCCACCCGGGATGCCAAACCCCTTTGAGGGGATTTGACATCTTTCGTGAAGATTTCTCTCACGAGGGGATTATCTGTGGTGGTGTTGCTCTATTCGTGGATGAATCCCTAGGTGCCTCTGAGGTGCCCCTCCACTCCAATCTCCAATGTGTTTGTGTGTTAATCCAAGTCCCGATTAAACTGTATATATGTACCGTCTACTTTCCACCAATCCCAGTCACCCTCTGTCAAGGTGATCTCGAGGCACTGATTGGCCAGTTACCGAAGCCTTTTCTTCTCCTAGGCGACTTCAATGCCCACCACAACATTGATTTAAAAATATCTGCCAGCTCTAAAGAAGAAATTTAAATTCTATCTAGTTTAAATATTCCCACCATGAATAGTTAATTTAAAAAGAACAACCTTTATATTAACCCAAATAAAACTAATTTTATCACTTTCTCCACTCGAAAAGGAAAATAATATAACCCAATAATAAAATTAGATGACCAAAAACATTTCACAGGTCAGAGGCTCAAAATTTTTAGGTTTGGTAGTAGACCAACACCTAAGTTTAAGTTGGACACATCATGTAACAATGATATTTCCAAGAATATCATCTGGTTTGTATGCCCTTCGCAAAATGTCCTTGATATGCAGCTCAAAAACACTGAAAATAACTTATTTTGCATACATACATTCAATAATTTCATTTGGCATAAGTCTTTATGGTGGGACTACAAATAAAAATATGGACTCTATTTTAAAGACTCAAAAACAGGCCATAAGAATTATTTTAAGATTGGGTCAAGTTGTTCAGTTAAACAGCATTTTTCTTCATTAGGAATACTAACTGTCTATATATAGTCTTTACGTTTTTGAAACTACTGTTTTAAGCATAAAAGAAACATTTTATAACCATTTAAAACTAGGACACCATCATCAATATTCAACAAGAAACAAAAACAAGTTGTGCTTAGAAAAACATAATTTACAATTTTATTTCCAAAAACCCTCATACATGGGTGCAAAATTTTATAATCTGCTTTCTAGTATTCAATCAGAACCACATTTAAATAAATTTAAAGTCCTTCTGAAGCAGTTTTTAATAAAAAGAGCCCTCTATAGCCTGGAAGAGTTTTTTGAGCCGTGTATAATACTTACTTAACTTTCTTTAACTTAATTAGTCGCATTTAATATAGTCACATTAGCAAAAAATAAACAACTTTGATATTTTTATACACTTAACATATAAATAAATAAGACAATATTAACTAAATAAAAAGCTAACTAACAATTTTATATTAGATAACTGGCACTATATTTTTTATTATTCTATAAATATGTACATTATGTGACACAATAATTTTGACACTATACTATGTACAAATCCTGTACTGTCTTATGAATAAAGAAGTTTTGAATTAAATTGAATATTATTTATTTGACCCTTTGACTAAAGTTTTGTAGGTGTGAACAACAACGAGGAACGTAAACTCTTGCGTACTTTACTTGATAATGAGGAGAAATAAATTTAGGAAGAAGAAAGAGTTTATGAATTGTAGCTTTTGCTACATTGAATAGAGAGCTTTTGCGTCAACAATTATTTGAAGATTGTGAAGAGGCTTGTGCCAATATTGAAAATGTTCAGGAAGAGAAAATAGAACGCGAAGAACAAGATCAGTTAGATGATTTGGAACATAGTGATCGTAATACGGAAGAAAATGGAGAATAATAATTTATATAAAACTTGTTTTGGTAAAAAATAAGGTTCTTGGCCATCCAATTCCCCATAAGCACTGTGGGATTAGTTGATTTTGCACTGTTGAACGAAGCTCTCAGCGGATAGGCGCGATATTATCATATCGTTTTCTTTGCCTCCTCGTCCTAATATCATCAAACCCTATTTGCTCTTAAAAAAACTGGAATCTTTTGATTGGCATTGTTACTCGGAACATTTCTATGCCAAATCCATCTGAAGACCATAGGTCTTCTAAGTTTGTTCTTACCATTTGTTTATTGAAGGTCTTACCATTCCTGCTAAAAGCAGTAATCCAAACATAGCGTTTATTTCTGTGCTATCAGTGTCTCTTGCATCTCTCTCCCTGTTATAGTTATTTAGATTCTTATCTATCCAAATATTGGTGTATTCAATAATTTTCTCAGTAAATTCACCCGGAAAATATAATTTCCAGGATTCTAATGTAGTATTAACATTTTTGGCAGCTCCTTTTGGACATGGTAACTGAACATCACTTCTTTCAGCTGTAATTATGTTATGGCGCCTTATACGTCCACGCAGTGATTGCTTTGACATGTGAACATTCCACTGAGTTTCGTTGTCTCTTCCATAAATAACATTCCTTTGTCGCAAGTTGTTTATCTCATTATTTATATTTTCTTCATTTTAGTTCTTTCCTGAATCGTAATAACACTGTGTCTTTGTTCGTTTGATTCATTAGCCCTGCGCTACTCGCGTTATGTTTTGTTACGCCAATACTCGCATGGGCTACAGTTGTAGCCCACGACTTTTTTTTGTACAGTGACATCTAACTTTAGCACTGTTTTAGATATTTTTTTATTATTTCCAACATATATTCTTACTTAAATTAATATTTCAATGTATTACACAACAACATTTTTAAATAAAAAAATAAAATTGTAAAGTTGCGTTATTTTGTAGTTTTCTGGTTTTGAAAATTGCCTATCTTTAACCCTAGACCGGTCGGGCAGATAAAAGTTCCTAGAATGGTCGGGCTGGGCCTGTGAGACCCAAAAATAATAATTCAAAAATTAATATTTTGTATACGTACATTTAATATATTACATTATAATATATAGCTAGTACATTATCTCCTAGCAACTATAAAAACAACAAAAAATTTAAAAGAAATTATATTGATTTTTAAATGAATTGATGATATAACATGTATTTTGTTGCATCAAACTGTAAACATTACAAATACAGGTTACTTTCTTATTTTGTAACTAATTTTAATATTTCTTTATACCTATATAGTGTAGAAGTAACTTGTTTCTTTACTTAAATGTAGAATATTTCAAAAAATTAGAGTAAATATAAGAAACTGGATATCGCTAAAACCTTTAGGTTTCTAGCAGTCACCGCACACCATTTCTGCGTGCGTCAGGCATAACCAAACTTTACAAGACTTGCAAAAATATTTTGTTTTTGTATCCTTGCACTTTAGACATCACGATAAACTGTCCACCCCCCACCAAACCATTTCCCTAATTCCTACCCAATCCCTTAAACTGCCTACCCTGTGTCCCTTCTCTTCGCACCAGGGTCTATTCTATGGTCTGCGTTTTTTTTCTTTCTTTGTGCAGCCCTCGTGTTTTCTTACTCCTTTCCTATCCACGTTCTATCTTCTTTTTCCATTTTTCTCCGTAGCGGAGCGGCCTGCCCGGACGCTTTAAGGTTGGCGACCTTTCGTAGCCCTGAGCTGGTGCCAGACTATTGTCCGAACCTGGCACCTCACCCTTTCCAACCGAAAATTCCTAATCGTGCCCCGACTGGGTCGTGTTGTTGTTTGCTGGGAGTGCCGGAACTGCTACACAGATCCTCGAGCATGCCCGTGTTCGGGGCTGTGTAGTAGCAGAAGGCTGATGTGAGCTAGCTCTACCGAGGCATAACAATATGCATGAATCCTGGTGCCAGCCACTACGGTCCCTGGTCAGGAAGTGAGTAATGGACAGATATGTCGGAGATTTCTGTTGCCACATCGACTCCAACTTTTGTACGATTGTAGACTGTAACTATTTCTGGCTTTTTCAACTCCCCACTGTCTAGATCAATGGTTTGGTCATTGTGCATTGTCGAGAGTAGGATGACTGCCTTATTTTTCTTCGGGCAATAAGATACAAGAGTCTTTGTTTTGTGGTGTGCAAATATTGAGGAATTTAATTCTCCGCTTTTATTTGCCTTAAGATCTTCGGGTATGCCAATTCTGTTAGACCTCATCATACCAACAATAGTCAACTGTTTTTCTTCAAATAATTTTTCAGCCAAAGGTATTGAAGTAAACCAGTTGTCCATTGTAATATTCCGATTTGTTCCTGCAACTAGCTCACAAATTCGAATTGTTACGTCCTCTGCAGACTGTGACACATTGAAAGGTCCTGGAGGCTGCTTAGCCACATAAACTTCTAAATTACACACATACATAGTTTTTGCACAAACTAAGGCAAAAACCTTGATCCCATATTTTCCTGGATGTAAATCTTGAATTGGCAGTTGTCTCTAAACTTCAACAATTGTTCGTCAACAGTGCAATACTCACAGGGTGTGAAGAACGTCCTAAATTTCTGCACAATCAGCTTAAAAAACGATCTAATAGATGCTAGATTATCTGGAGATTTTCTTTGTGGACGATCTCGAATATCATCGAATCGCCGCATACACCTCATTAGAAAATGAAAACGATTTTCACTCATTGTCAAGTAACACGATTCTACGCCACTTCCACGATTATTGTCCCAAATGCTTGGTGTGTTTCCTTCCACTGCCCAAACAACCAGAGAGAAGTAGAATTACTATAAAAGCACGAATTTCAGTCTTATCTGTTGGTCTTGCATCTCATTCACGCTCAAATTGGTCTTTTATACCTGATATGTAAATGTTAGTTCCATTTACTATCATTTCTATAACATCATCATCAAAATATAAATTAAAACAATCAATCTCAGTTTTAGTGTTCCGCGCCTCACCTCTAGGCCCGCGCAATCGCAACACAATGTTTGATGCCCTTGTACGAATGTTAGATGGATCAAGCGGACACTTATTCCACTTCATCACTCTCTTCTGTTTGTCCTTTGAATAAAAAAATATTACCTAAAGGAGTATATTCTTCATCATCACACTCACTCGTGTATTGTGGACTGGAAGGGGCAGAAGGCGCCATTTCTGCATCTTCTTCATCGGATAAATGGATTTCTTCTTCCACATAATCTACTTCTCCATCATCACTGTCCACGGCAACGTAATCCTCCTCATCAGAACTTAAAGGATTGTCAAACTCATCAAGAATATCTCGTTTGGTCAACCTGGCACGCTTCGGATTTTTCATGACACAAACACTCGCGCGGGCTACAGTTGTAGCCCAGATCACTTTGAAGTAAAACCACGCGAACACCTTTACTCTATGCAGTGCAAGAGCACACTGACTGGACTGAGCAGCTATTAGTTTGAAGGTACTGAGGCTCCGCCCCTCCTAGGAACACAGCGCTCCTAGTAGTAGGTGAACAAATTATGTCACTATCATGTAAATATTGACCTATCCATTTCTAAAGATACGAACACAACATAACCACTACAACACGCATATATCAGCGAAGTAAAACAGACGACTAGCCTGTAAACATAGAAGTCCATTGCCACCTGTATAAAGCTGTTTGCCGACAAACTTTTTATGTCCTAATGTAAAAAAATCTTATTAATAATATAATATAATCATGGTTTTTATGTAAAAACATATGTGTATAAAGAAGAAAATGTGTCTAAATAAATGAAATGTTTATTTTTGAATTCTTAATGATTTCTTTCGTGACGTCCGGTAAACAGGACGTTGGCACTTTATGCATAGTTTTTAAGACGTCCGGGTAATAGGACGTTGGCACTAAAAGGGTTAAATACTTTTTTAATAATGGTATACAAATTAATGGAAAAAAACTAAAGCAATTAGATTTAGAAAGCCAAGAGTTTTAATCAATGTTAATATTCGTAGAGAACTGTTATTGTATCGTCATAAAATCGAATGTTTACAAATAAACAATAATGCGTTTAAAATTTTCTACCGGGGAAACTGACATAGCCTATGCGCCACCCTGTATTTATTAGTTATTTGTAACGTAGTACCGTCAAAGATTTTTTTAAATCATTTTACAGCTTTCGTCATATTTTTATTATACGTACAAAAAACAAAAACAATGCACAAACAATAAATATATTTATTTTTTCAAGCACTAATACTTAAACTTACTTGTGTATGATGAAACCAGCATCCTTCATGTGTAGATATGGGAAACACTCGTTTCACTGCCTCATTGATGGCGTTTTTGAAAGTCAAGATATTATCAAATGTGGGGACAAATCTTGATATTTGCTCTTAAAAAACTTAAGAATTGTTTAATATGCATGAGATGTTTTACTTTTCATCAAAGCTATAATAGCAGGAAATTTCTGAAATAAATAATGTTTTCAGTATATATAACTTAGTTAAAACGAACGTACAAATCGGTAATATACTAATTGTATAGAATGTATAAAATACAAATGAAGAGCAGAATTATCAGTCTGATAATAATTATTATCTATAACTTTATATTTTTAGTTAGGGCATCCTCTTGGTATCTATACTTACCTTATACGTTAAAAGTAGATATTATTTTTTTATAAAGGCACTTCAACTTAGATCATTTTATCTGACACCACAAAAATTAAGTAGTCTTGATTCTTTATAAGAAACATTAATGATATCGACCTTAAATATTCTACTTACGAGATCGTTTTTCATAACCAGAATTGAAAACAGCTCACGACTGTCAGGAATTCTTGTAACGACTTTAAACGTTCCGTCCAAATCAAATTCTGTGCGTTCCTTTAACAAATGTTTAATAGGTTCTACAATCAGATCAAGCACATACCCTGTTTCACAATCACATAAAACATATGTCTTTATCCCGAACCTACTTCTTTTAGACAGAATAAACTGTTTAAAGGCTAATCTACCCTTGAACAATAGCAGACTCTCGTCTATACATAGATTGCGAAAAGGGATGAAGTTCTGTGAAAAGGATTTTCTAAACATGTCAACTAGTTCATTTACCTTGGTGAATTTACCATAAAGATTTGGCTGAGAGTTGTCACTAAGTGAAATAGTCGCAATATTGTGTAATATCTGTTTCTTGACATGATGTTTGGGATGTAATTTTGATGCAGTTTATCGGTATACCAATAACTTTACAATACCATTTTTTTATTGTGTACCATTAGCAACGATACAGCAAAAAAAAAAAACTTCAACTCCCTTACAGTCAAAGGTTGCCATTGTTGAAACCTTGATTTAGGTGTTAGGGCCTGGAATGCAACAACAAATTCGTAATGCCTATTCATTTGTGCAACAATAAATTCTAAGGTCTCAGTAGGGAACATTTTATCAAAACAATCTATCTCACGACAAGGATCAGGATACAAGTCTCTACCAACTACTCCACTATTTGTTTCGTTATAGGGATGATTGACTGGAACAAAATTTGACATTCCATTCATGAGGATATTTTGGTTTCTTAGATTTTTTGGTTTTAGTTTTAGTTTTCTTTTCTTCTTTGGTTTGAAGATTTTCGGTTTAGGTTCTTTCGTTTTTCTAGCTCGTTTAGATATATTGGGACCAGTCGCAGGGACCTCAGGAACTTCAGGGACCCCAGGACCATCTATGTCTGACCCCCGACTCTCATTGTCATTATCTGAATAAACAACGTTACTTAGCTCTGTGAATGTATCCAAATCAGCATGGTCGTCAATCGAAACATCACTCATCCATCCGCCGTCATCGGATAAATCGTCATTCATAGGACCAAACTCTGAACTTGGCAGTTCCAGTAAGTGTAACAACTCATCGTCAGCCTTTATATAATATAGTCACAACACACTACTATCAAGGTAAAGAGGCAACAGTGCATAGTATACATAAACAAATAATATAACATGAGCACAATGTAAAACTACGGACTCGTATTACAAACACGAACAAATAACACTACCCGGACACAGTCGAACTACTGACACTTTTGGTAAAGCTGAGCACGTGCAGTGCAAGTAGTTTCGGAAATATCCACCAGAATACAGCACTAACTGAGCGACAGTATTCCAAGACACCAGTGCAGCCAAATATAGCATAAACAACTCGGATACGGCTGATAACGAGTAAACAAAACAGCTGATTACGGCAAAACGAGATAACTCGGGCATGGCGGTTGCTCACAACACGCGTACTGCACGAGATATCTCGGTCGTGGCGGTTTTAAGGGGTTAAACTACATTTACCCCTGAACTTGGCGAGCATTTCATCAACACAAGTGTAACATCCCAAAGAAAAGCTCTTTTGGAAGTTCTCTACCGACTCATTGAACAGTTTTGAGACCGCTGCAGCAGGAGCGTTTACTTCTTTTGCACAGACTCATTTTCAGGATCCTTTACTGCAAGTAGTGTGCTAAAAAAACCCGTGAGAAGATCTAAACACGTAAAAACGTCCTCTAACCCTTAGGTTGAGCCAACACCATACAACACAGATCTCTTGAAACCTATGTATGCTGGCCCGTTACTGGTAAGCCAGGCTGTTTCAGGACTTGATGCATCTGAAACGCTTCTGCAATCCAATGGAAAAGAGTTTTTGGAAAATCTTACCCCCGCTATTCAAGTTGAGAGTAAATCCGAAGTGGATGACGAAGACAACTAACCCTCCAATGGTTCACTGTATTATACCTGGTGGTTCAGCCTATTTTGTGCATTCTGCAGACGTTTTTTAAAAAAATTCCAAAAAATATATTTTTTTTATTTGGGTAAGCAGTATTATATATCATTTTGTTCAGGAAATTCTAAAGAATTATAAAATATGGTAAAAAATTACTTACCATGTATTTGTCATTGTTCATTTCTGGAGAGAAGAAGAAGAATTGCAAAATGTAAAAAAAACTTTTTACTTTTCACTCTTACAAAATAAAAACTAAACACTTTTTAGTATTTCTGAAATAGCCAGTTTAACACCAGTGTATTACTGAATAAGAAAATATCAACTTTTATGAACTTATTTACAAAAACAAAAAATATATGTACAAAAAAGTAAATATGTGCACGTTGTGGAAACCGTTCATTCTGACGAACTCCCACTGCCAGGTGCTGCACTTTTCCTACCTCCCTTCTTGGGTCTCCAGAAGTGTTGTAGTTGGTGGTAGCACTCCCTGTGGACTCCACAATTACAACCTGGACACCAGAACCTGGACCTCCCCCTTTTTTTTCAGTGGTTTGCAAACCACACAAGTCCACTCTGACTTGCCGGGCAATTTATCAAGTTTATGGCTTCCATCTCCAGCAGGACCAGGAGCATGCACAGGATCTTCTTCGATTGCTGCCAAAGATTCCACTACACTAATTATAAAATCTCTGCGTTGTATAGGCTTGTCCGTGTTTAGTTTGTAAAGCACGTACGCATTGAAGAGAGCAATGTCAATGATGTTGAAAAAAATCTTTTTCCAATATTTTGTAGTGTGGCGGTTGCAGGAGTTATGGTACACTGGCATCCACACCACCCATATACTGATTGTACTTGTGAATAACAATAGGCTTTACCCCTCTAATATTAGTTTTTTTACTCTGCACTACTTTATCTTCAGCATGGGTAGCCGTAGAAATGAGAATGACAGGTTTTCGCGTTGCTGTTTGTCTAAAGTTTACAACTAACACATCTCCTTGCCTGAAATATAAACTTTCCCTAGCAGGTAACTTGGCTTTTTTCACAGTTTCTGGTAAATATTTAGACCTAATATTTATAGTTCCTGTTAGGTAGGTATTTCTGTCCATGAGTTTGCGAGCTAGTGGTATTTTAGTATAAAAGTTATCAGTAAATAAGTGATGACCTTTATCTAGCAATGCACTTTTTTCCATGACCTCAAATATAACTCTTTCTGTAAAAGGCTGGTCATTCTCAGTTGCTAAATAACCTTTTCCACTATAAAGCTCAATGTGATGTACATAATTTGTTTGGCTGTCGCAACACTCAAATTTTTTTATGCCATATTGTTTGTGTTTTTTATTTGGCATGTACATAATAAATGGGCATCTGTTTTTCATACCTATAAGACTTTCGTCAATGCAAACATTTTGCCAAGGATGAAATAATTTTTTAAAAATACTGTTGAAATGATCCAAGAAAAATCTTACTTTGATCCAAGGATCATAGCCCGGCTCACCTTTGCGAACTCCTTCTCTAGCTGTAAGGTGAAAGTTAGACAAAATTAATTCAAATCTGTTTACATCCATTGTTTTGGAAAAGAAGGAATTGTGTTGAGAACGCCTTGTGTCCCAAAAAGCCCTCCTAGGCTTAGTACTGTCACCATTCAAACCCATGTTTATCAACAGAGAAAAAAACTTTTTCATTTCAGTGTGTGACACATCAAACCATTTTTTAATCCTACTAAACCGTTTCATCGTGCCAGAGTTTCTTTTTCTTTCAATAATTTTATTAGCATACTTATTAGTTTGGTCAACAACAGTAATCCAAAAATTAGCAGTAAAAAATAGCAATGCATAGGAGATGGGTGGACTGTTTCTGGGTAAGGTATGCCTAGGACCTGGTTGTCTCACTCTAAAATTTGGGCCTATATCTAATTCTGGCTCAGGTGGATATGCTCGTAACCAAGGAGTCAAAACAGGAATGTTTTGAGGGGTAGTAGGCCTAGACATCAAAGGGCTTGGAGGATCATTAGTCACATCTTCCCTATCTGAAGTTTCCATTTCATCAATATCCGGAACGTACTCCTCTTCACTTCAGCTCCAATGTCACTTTCACCATCACTCGAAATCAATTAGATGATTATCTAACTCTCTGTCAATCTCACTTGTATGTAAATTATCCATTTTCAATCACTATGAACACAATACTAACCTCAACTAGTCAACGTGACCGCGAGAGCGCATGTAAACAACGACGGCGCGAACAGCTGGTAGTTTTGTATTGTAATATTTTTGTCTAGTCACCGTCAGGAGCATAGAATGTTCACTAAATGAAGAGCGAAATCAGCTGTTTTTAACGATACCAAATACAACATGTTTAGAGAAAGAAGGACACATGAAATATTGAAAATAAACAATTGACGACGCATCGGCAATGAACCACCGCAGTTACGTTAATGCTGCCGACGCGTCGGCAATAAACCATCGGAGGGCTAAAAGAGGTTTTGTCTATGTGTTTAATTCACTGAACATTTGATAGTCTTTGACTTGATTTTTACACTATATGACAATATTAATTATTCTTTCTCTAATGTTATCATACAGACTGAATTTTTCAATACAACCAGGTCTATGTTATTGAATTAACCTAACCTATTAACCAATTTAATAAAGAATACGATAGACTATGATCGTCTTTTGGTATTTTTTCATAGACTGTGATCGTTTTTTGCCGGTCTAAATTGCAGTTTGAGAAGAAAATGCTGTTTTATTCGGCTCTTAAAGTGGTTTATCAAAAATGTATTTATCTTTTTTTTGTAATAAAAAGATATGTATATATATAATTACAAATTTTACCACTAAAGTACGATTCAAACAAATGCAAAATTTTAAATTCTTATTTCTCAAAAACTACTTTCGGTGACTATGATCATTTTTCCCCTGGAGCCTTCAAATGTTTTACAGCAACAAGAGACCGAACTGGCATCTGAAAATAGTTCAGAAGACAACCCAGAAGAGAATAAAAATCAAGACAAAGAGCCTGCCGTATACTACGAGGGCCGTTCTCCCGTACACGGTAGTAGTTCGCGTTCCTGCCGTAACGAGCGTTCCTCCCGGCATTCCTAGCGAACAACTTCATGTCAGTTGCAGCTCTGTAGCTAACCTGTATGCATTACTGTGGATCTTTAAAATGTTTAAGATTATCGAATCACCCGCCGCGTGTGAGATTCGGTGAGTGATACGATTTTTGACTGCAAGAAACATGTCGGCTGCTGACATTCACCGTCAGTTTTGTGAGGTGTATGGTGCCAAGGGAATGAGTGAAGGTAAAGTGCGGAAATGGGTCCGAGAATTTAAAGATGGCCGCGAAAATATCCACGATGAAGATCGCTCAGGCCGGCCATCTGGGATCACGGGAGATTTGGTTACTGCAGTTGACGCAAAAATTCATGAGGACCGACGGTTCATAATAACCACTCTCTCTATGGAATTTCCTCTAGTGTCCAGGTCAGTAACGTACAAAATTGTGTCAGAAAACCTAAACTTTAAAAAATTGTACTCAAGATGGTTACCCAAACTCCTCACTGAGGATCACAAAAAAAAGAGATTAAGCAGTTCTTTGACTTTCTTGACCCGCTACGACGAGGAAGGAGACGACATGTTGAGTCGAATTGTCACAGGAGATGAAACATGGGTATCCCATATCACTCCTGAATCAAAGCAACAGTCCTTGGAATGGCGGCACACAACATCTCTAGTCAAAGTCAAAGCCAAGCAAACGCTGTCGCGGCGCAAAGTTATGGCAACTGTGTTCTGGGACAGGCGCGGTGTTTTGCTAGTGGACTTTATGCCGCGAGGAATGACGATTAACTCAGAAGCCTACTGCGCAACCCTGGCCAGTCTCCGACGCGCCATTCAGAACAAAAGACGCGGCATGCTGACAAAGGGAATTCTGCTCCTCCACGACAATGCAAGGCCTCACACCGCTGCTCGGACACAGGAAATGATCGACTCTTTTGGCTGGGAAGTTTTGAATCATCCGCCGTACAGCCCCGACCTTGCTCCGAGCGATTTCCACCTTTTTCGGTACTTGAAAAATCATCTTGGCGGGAAGCGCTACAATGACGACGAAGAAGTCAAGACGGCCGTGAACTCCTGGTTGTCAGAGCAGGCGGCAAATTTCTTTGAAGAGGGATTTCATAACTTAGTTTTAAGATATGATAAGTGCCTTAACAAACAAGGCAACTATGTAGAAAAATAAAAGAAAGTATGTAGATTCTGAAAATAAATGTATTTTGAAAAAAATAATTGTTGCTAATTTAAAAAAAAAAAAACGGCCCTTACTTAAAAACAGCCCTCGTACTAAGCTACTAAGAAAAAACCGCGGGATAGAACAAAATAAGGGCGAAATGGAGCGCAAGGAACCAACCAGACGAGGTAGGCCGAAGGCTCCTAATATTATCAGCCATGGGAAATGAGGCTAGTCCTACAGCCAAATTTGATAATTTATTTACTGCTGAAATTGTTAACGAAATCCGTAACCCTTTAAAGGCTTTTGACGAAATAATTCAACAACTACTTTGTGCTGAAAAAGGGCCGCTGATGCAATATTTCGTTGCGCTACTCTGTCCGGTTTTATTACGTTCTTTGTCGAGTAACGCATCCAACAGCATAGTAACCGCGAACTAATACTCGTAGTGTATCGTTTTGCCACTAGATGGTGTTGACATGCCGATTGTGCTACTCCTCAATACGTAGTTTACTATCTTCCTTTCCGCTAGATGCCGCGGCCATTCTCGGCTCCGCCCACTGAGCCTGTGTTCACATTAGAGAATAACAACAGCTTTTGTCACCTTCTGCTGATTTACAACAGCCAATAAGGTTTTTGTTTCAGTGCATAACTGCTGATTGGTTGTAGTATTTAATCTACGTAACTCGCATTTGTATTATTTATACACACGTTGTTTGTCTGTTGTTTGTAGAACATGTGAAACTATCTATATTTTCGTCCATCAGTTTACGTTTATAGTTGTTGCGTGATAGCAAGATAACTAGAACAAGACGTAGTGCTCACGAGGAGGATGCGCAGTGGCTCGCCGGGCAGATGACGTCACGCAGACCGACCGCCCTGCACAGACACAACGCTCTAGTGCTGTCAGCTGTTTGTAGTGCGGTCTACAAACCGGCTTGGTGCAGATGACGTCACAGCCAGATGCGCGTGAGCCCTACCGTCTAGTTCTGCGTGATAGTGAGTGGGCCGGATATTTAGTACGTCATGGACTATCTAAATGACGATGAGTTAGAAGGGTTGCTTCTTGGTAATGATTCGTCAGATGGCGACAGTGAAGACGACACGCCGGTATTCGACGATTTTGGAGATGGCGATGCCGCGAATGACGAAGAGCTACAACTACCTGCGTATTTAGCGGCTGAAACTAACGCTCTCAAATAGGAAAATTACAGTGAGACTCAGGAAAGGTCCAAACCTTTCGATTTTACAGGTACATCTCAAATAAATGACCATAATTTATTACCCTTATGAACTATTCAAACTTTTTGTCACTGATGAATTAGTGAATGTGATTGTTGAGCAAACAAATGCATATGCTCAAGAGTTTTTGGCTTTCCGTCCCCATCGCCAATTTTTTAGGTTCCATTTATGGCAACTTACTGATGCAAATGAGATATTCGTTCTGTTGGGTATTTACGTACTTCTTGGTCTAATCTGGAGGCCCGAAGTAGGTAAATATTTTACAAAAAATCCTTTGTTCTCTACCCCTGGTTTTGCCAATCTAATTTCTTACAACAGAATCAAACTGTTGAACAGATTTCTGCATTTCAACAATGCCCCTTTACCCCGAAATGGTTAAAAGAAAAACTCCACAAAATAAAACCTGTTTTTGATTACATTGTGAAGAAGTTTTCAAAAGTTTATACCCCTAGGCAGGAACTGTCGATTGAAGAAAGCCTTCTATTGTGGAAAGAGAGGTTGAGTTTCAAGAAGTTTATCGGAATAAAGAGAGCTCGATTTGGTATAAAATCTCACATTTTATCTGAGGCCAACTCAGGTTACATTTGGAACATGATCATTATGTTGGAACGGAAACTAACATACTTCAAAACGAGAACTATGGCCATGCTACAAACGTTGTTTTGTCACTAATGAATAATTTATTTGACAAAGGCTACTGTGTATTTGCAGACAATTTTTACTGCAGTCCTCAAGCCGCTTTAGCTCTAAATATAAGAAAAACTGACCTGGTGGGAACTATACGAAAAAACCGTAAGGGTTTGCCAAAGCACGCCATGGGCAAAAAACTTAAAAAAATGAAGCAGTTGAAGAATCAGGACGAATGATGTATTTGAAATGGGCTGACAAACGTGATGTTCATCTCATGTTCACTAAACATGAACTTGACTTCAAAGAGGTGTCAATAAATGGCAAAGTCACACTAGTACACAATCACTACGCACGAGTAACTCCTCAGGAAAAGATGGGATATCATCAAAAATTCTAAAGTCCCGTGCCGAACTTTTGGCTGTGCCTCTAGCTCATTTAACAAATGCATCCTTCCAAACTGGAGTTTTTCCTCAACCTCTCAAAATAGCAATTGTGAAGCCTTTGTTTAAAAATGGAAATCATCAGGACCCAGAAAACTACAGGCCAATATCTATACTCTCCACATTTTCTAAGGTCTTGGAAAGGCTCTTTCTTATCCGTCTTGAATCTTTCCTTGAATTGAACAAGGTGGTCTGTCACCAACAATTTGGGTTTAGAAAGGGTGTTTCTACTACAGATGCAATATTTAATTTTGTATCAGAGATTGTTTCTTCGCTTGATGATCACAGGTACACCTTTGCTCTGTTTTTGGACCAAAGTAAGGCGTTCGATGTAGTACCTCACAATTTGTTACTTGAAAAAGTCCGACAGGTCGGTATTAGAGGCAAGGCTTATGATTGGGTTTCATCTTTTGTGCTCAACCGAAAACAAGTGGTGGCTATTCCATATATTGACAGTTCGGATTGCCTGGGCACATACGAGTCGAAGGAGTTGTCTACTTTGACAGGTGTGCCACAGGGTTCCGTTCTCGGACCTATACTTTTTCTCTTATTTGTGAATGATATCCCTACAGCTGTAAATATGGGTAACTTATGTCTTTTTGCTGATGACACATCCTTCAGCATTTCCAATGGAAACAGAGAGCGACTAGAAACTGATATATTTATTCAGAGTAGTTCTTTGTTGCAATGACTGGAAAAAAACCAACTTCATGTAAATGTAAAGAAGACAAAACTTGTTGAATTCTATTTAAGATCGTCTCGAACAGATGCAAACTCTTCTGATATAGTCATTGGCGACTTTCGTCTTAGTCCTAGTCCCAGCGCTGATTTTCTGGGTCTGGTAATTGATTGTAATTTGTCCTTTCACAATCACATCGACAAAGTAATTAAAAAATTAAGCAGCAGTCTGTTCATCTTACGAAGATTGGCTACTTTCTCTAGTAAAGATGTTTTGCTGACAGCTTACTATGGGTGCTTTTACACTTACATGAGTTATGGCTTGATCATATGGGGTCATGAATCCACTAAGACTAAAGCCTTGTTTACCCTCCAGAACAAAGCCATAAGAGTGATATGTGGACTCAATCGTTCTCAGTCATGTAGAGGTTTTTTTAGACAAAATAAATTGTTGACGTTTCCTAGTCTATATATACTGGAATGTTTGACATTTGTCTTTAAAAACAAACACCTTTTTCCAGTACAACAGTCAAATTATAATCTCCGCGGTACAAATTCCTTAACTCTTCCAAAACATTCAACAACATTCTTTGAAAAACAAACCCTTTACTCTTGCATAAAATTTTTCAATAACTTGCCATCTGGGTTCAAGGAGGCCAACACTTCAATATCATTTAGGAGGAAGATAAAGTGCTTGTTATCTGAAAAGGAATATTATAGTACTAATTGTTTTCTAATTGATAAGGACCTTTAGTTATTTTAGAAACTAGGCTAGTTCATTTTCAATGTACACTGACGATTGTTATGCATGTAAATGTCTTCAACAATAAAAATAATTTGATTTGATTTGATTTGATTTGAGTACCGGGTATAGTAGATGAGTACAATGTTTTCATGGGTGGTGTTGACAAAGTCGACCAGATGCTTTCAGCATACCCATTAGAGAGAAAAAGACAAAAGGTATGGTACAAAAAAGAGTTCAAACACTTGATAAATATGTGCATATTCAATGCACATGCGCTTCATACCAAACAAGGGGAGAAATTTACAAATCTTCAATTTCGGGAGATTCTTGTGGAGAGGATTGTGTCAGAACACCATGATGAGAGCAAAAAAAGAAGACTATCTGCTGAAGAAGACCCTCGTCCTTCGTCTCATCCAATGTCACTTCCCTGAGTATGTGCCTCGTACAGAGACCAACAAGGATGTGTGCGGTCTGCTCCAAACACAATGTGCGTCGGGAGTCGTGCTATCAGTGCAGTGTCTGTGATGTAGGCTTGTGCGCTGCTCCGTGCTTCAAGGCATTTCATACCCAAAAAAATTACTAAAACCTTTATGGGCCAGATTGCAAATATTATGTATATAGTGTCATAAATATATTTCTATGTTTAGAAGAAAATAGTTTAGTGATCTTTTTGATCACTAAACTATTGTGATTTTTAACTCCCTAATTGGTCGTGTTGGAAAAGGACAAGATTTTGTAAAAAATTGTGATAAGTTTTCATTCCACGAATAAAACATGTCTTGCTTACAGTCAATAACAACAAAGAGTTCAGGTTTTGAACGTGATTTTCTTATTTCGGCCCTCCAATCATCAGAAGTCTCACAAGCTGATTTTTTTGTTAATAAGGGCCATATTTTTGTCACATTCGAGGTGTGTGTGTCCCCGAATAGGATAAATTACTGACACAGTATCCAAGATATCTAAGTGGTGCAAAACTAAGTATGCACATCACAATAGTTTTTGTTTTGTCCGCCACACGAGTCGCAGAAGATTTTTAAACGACGAACATTAGGATTCAAGCATATTAAATAGTGATAGAACATTGACGTAACTTCGTTTGATCCCTTTCTGGCTACTGTTTTGTCATATGTGAAAAAAATGATTTCTTACTGGGGAGTTCATGAATATTGAACATGAAACAGGACAATATTGCCTTCTGTAGTACACGTCATTATTTTGTGCTTAAGTTTGGAATCAAGAGGTTTTTTTTTGGAAATCCATATCTATACAAGTTGAGTCTTTTACACTAGATTTTATAATTGACTTTGTTGACTGCCTCTTAATGCTGTAAAAGTTTTCAGCTTTTGTTTTGTGAACGCTGTTGGCAATTTCTAAGGCTTTTATTTCTTCAGATAGTTTTGTTTTTGTTTCTTTTGAAATACCTGTTTTGTTTAAATCGAGATGCAACATCAATAGGATCTTCAGATCCAGGATAAACCCTAATCCAAGTTGGTCTAGAAATATTAGGCGTAATTTGGATCTCAGGGCGAGTCAAGTGTTCAGTTTTATCTGAAGATTCATCACTGCTTAGGAGGGGGCTTGCCCTAGGCCAACTTCTGCCCCGATTTCCCTGTCACTTGTTTAAAGGTCTGACGAATCTGCCTCATAGTCGTCATCAGAACCAGACGAAAAAATCAGTAAGTTCAGAATTACTGTCGGATAAAATACCTTCCAAGGACTGTACATCATCCTCTTCAAGACCAGGCCTGGCTCTGGATGTACTAGGTACTGCTTCCACCTCAGCATCAACAAAGTCACTGACATCACTTTGAAAGAGTATGTCTCTTATCACTCGATCTACACGGATCACTTATTACTAACAATTAGTAACTAAATAACGAGTTGAAAAGAAAACAAGCACAAACGGAAGGAATAGTAACAGCGATATTTACGCGTTCGTATCTAAGCAACAACAACAATGCTTACACGTTTCGCTGGAAACACCAGCTGATGAAAACGATGTAGACTAATGTACATACTACAAGAAATTCAAAAACTACTAAACACAAAGAAAAACTAGCGGGTTTACGAACGGTATAGGTTACAATGCAATTTGACGGGTATTAGCATCGGTAAATGAATTTAAATAGATGAATGTTTATCGTCAAAATGTTTGAGACAAAAATAAAACAAGAACAAGGTCGAAACCATATGATTAATTAACACTATGCAAATACAAATTGTTGCAATTAAAAATATATATAATCACACACAATATAATTTATTGTTAGTACAAATTTATAGTCTAACTAGTACAATGTTTGTATTAACTCATGAAAAATGATTGACAGGGAGCTCTGATGGGCGGCGGAGGGCGCATTGCTAACCTAATCCTAGTCTATAGTTCCTGCATTACGAAAACATGGCATAATATACTTTTGTGTGTGTATATATATATATATATATATATATATAAACATTGAATCGCAAAAAGTGCTTGCTCCGCCGGGAGTCGAACCCGGATCTCTCACTTGCCGGGTGAATGTGCTACCATTTATACAATAAGGCAATTGCCATTTATACAATTTAATGTATATATATATATATATATATATATATATATATATATATATATATATAAAATGAAGAGGAAAAAGTACTTACTTCTATTTAATTATTTTATTACGGTACCTTATTTATTATTCAAAAAAGTTTGAGGTTCAATTCCGATATCTCTTGACCCATCTGTGTACACAACTAGGTGACTCTTGTAGGTTATGTCAAGACAACTAGGGAATGATTGTTTCAGTGACAAATTGTGGTTATCTGCTTTTTTAATCTCCTTACCATTTAAGGTACTTAACACAATTGACAGCTCCTTGAGTCATAAAAAAAGGTATATTAAATTCCCAGTGATTGCTTGTAGGTGCCTTTCCTTATAGAAAATTGTGGTCCGTGTCCGCAGTGTACAGAAATACATCATTTGCGTATTTTAATGAATATACTTTATTTGGTAAACTTTTATTTATATCACTTAATTATATTGAAAATAATGGTGGACTTAGAACACTTCATTAAGGTAATCCCCTACTAGAGTTTCTTGAAATTGAATAATTTGAATATTCTATTGTTAAACACCTTTCACATAACCACCTGTGACAATGCAGAATAAACTTGGCCGGAATACCAAGAATATACATTTTATTGTATAAAGTAGGTGGTGCACACTGTCATACGCACTGGCTATATCAAGGGATGCTGTTACTATAATTTCATTTTTAGATAGCCTTATATATTTTTTGATACTAACCTTGTTAGGTAATCTGAGCATCCTCGATTCCGTCGAAATCCATATTGTGTAGCTGCTATCATATTGGATTTGTCAGTCAACCAAACCAATCTATTTTTTATCATGGTGTTCATTATCTTGATTAAGCATGGTATCAATGGAATTGGCCTATAAGATGTGTCGTTTTGTTAATCTTTTTCTGAGAAAATCCATCGATCCAGCGGAGATAGAGCACATTGAATTCGTTCCATACGACAAACCCCCCTCTGTTGGCTTAACCGCTATCAAAGTTATGGATTTGAACAAATTGTATCCAATTCCAACATCAATCGTACCATCATTCATTGACTTGCTGTGGATGTATGGAAAATGGACTTGCGATGTATCACTTCCTGGCTGGAACGGTTTTATGGAACAGGTCACAGAAATGAAACCATTTGATTCTTCGAAGATATTATATCTTCCCTTCATAAATGCACCACCCACTGACAATGCAACAGTACTGACAACTCTGCTTCAAGCCTGCCAAGTTGGTGAATTGAGCGGTCAGGACACGAAGTTTGTAACCTTTGACCAGCAACTCTACTGGAAAGCGAGAGACATCGTTGCAACAGCTCCTCTCGAATTAAAAAAAAGTTGTTGTTCGTCTTGGTAAATTCCATCTCATCATGTTCTTCATGGGTTCAATAGGCAACATAATGTCCGGTAGCGGATTGGAAAATGCGTGGACAACAATTTACGCCGAGGGATCGATACCGCAAATGCTTCTCGGGAAATCATATGCAAGAGCTGCAAGGGGTCACATGTTGACGAATTTGTCTCTGGCAAAGATTATCATCGACTCCTTGGATGAAGAGGAACCGGATTTCCTGGAAACACGTGAATTTCTAGACAGCATTTTAGGAGAATTAGATAGAACTTATGCCTTGGACCCAATTCACAAAACATCTGCCACATCGTTTTTGGAATCATTTGAAAGAAAAACTGAATCAATTCGAACAGAGGGGACTAAAAGCAAAACTTTGGTTCCAATACTTGATGACATGTCTCTTAAAGCAGTTTCTTGAATCTGAGCGTTCTGGAAAATGGGATTTACATGTATGAACAATTTAGAAGTTTAGAAGTTATAGCGTGACAAACCTTTCACGCCGTAGATTTCCCATTGCTTCCGACGAGGGTGATGTTAGTTCGGGTACATAATAAATCATTACTCTAAACTGAAAAATAATATTTTTGTAAGTGGTGAATTGTTATTATATATTAATATTTATTACTATTAATTTCTTCCAAAAATGTGCTGATAATTGTTGTTGAGCGTACAATAAAAAAATGCATGAAATTGTTTATTGAATCGTGGCTGGGAAAAGAAAAATACTTCCTTCATGTGCATGTTTATTTTATTACAAAATCCAGTAATTGTTTGACAATATCAATGACATTTTCCACTATCAAAAATTCAATATCCAAAATCCATAGTATTATTTACTTTTTTTTGCCGCCTCTGCTTTTTTTTGTGGTTAATTGGGATGAGTTTCCGTCTCACTCGATGTCGTTGATGAATCAGTTGTTGAACCACCATCTGTGCTATTGTCCATTTCATTTGAAGGCCAGTGAACAACTTGAGATGGGAAATCCAGATCAATGTCTTCAAGTAAATCATTTTCAAGGTCGATAACGGGGACATTGCTGCAATTTTCGCCGCCACAATGCTTGCAAGCAACTGAGCACGTGAGGCCTGCCTTCCTGCACCCGCAAGATGCTCCACAATTATTAGTCTTACAACTGCATGTTATGAGGTTCAAAAGGTTTTCTGGAGCTGGGTCAAGGTCTCTTTCCAATGGTATCAAACCACGATCAAGTAGGCTCCATGTCTTTGCCAAGCCAAGCTTAGACTTGGTGGTAAACGCGTCGACTGTGAAAATTAGCCGCTTGTGGAGATGGCGGTAGGCAAGAAAGATTCACTTTTGTTTTAGCCGCACATTGTGTAAAAAAGAAACTGCTTTAAGAGACATGTCATCTTGAAGTATTGGACCCAAAGTTTTGCTGTTGGTCCCCTCTGTTCGAATTGATTCAGTTTTCTTTCAAATGATTCCAAAAACGATGTGGCAGATGTTTTGTGAATTGGGTCCAAGGCATAAGTTCTATCCAATTCTCCTAAAATGCTGTCTAGAAATTCACGTGTTTCCAGGAAATCCGGTTCCTCTTCATCCAAGGAGTCGATGATAATCTTTGCCAGAGACAAATTCGTCAACATGTAACCCCTTGCAGCTCTTGCATATGATTTCCCGAGAAGCATTTGCGGTATCGATCCCTCGGCGTAAATTGTTGTCCACGCATTTTCCAATCCGCTACCGGACATTATGTTGCCTATTGAAGCCATGAAGGACATGATGAGATGGAATTTACCAAGACGAACAACAACTTTTTTTTTAATTCGAGAGGAGCTTGTTTGCAACGATGTCTCTCGCTTTCCAGTAGAGTTGCTGGTCAAAGGTTACAAACTTCGTGTCCTGACCGCTCAATTCACCAACTTGGCAGGCTTGAAGCAGAGTTGTCAGTACTGTTGCATTGTCAGTGGGTGGTGCATTTATGAAGGGAAGATATAATATCTTCGAAGAATCAAATGGTTTCATTTCTGTGGCCTGTTCCATAAAACCGTTCCAGCCAGGAAGTGATACATCGCAAGTCCATTTTCCATACATCCACAGCAAGTCAATGAATGATGGTACGATTGATGTTGGAATTGGATACAATTTGTTCAAATCCAAAACTTTGATAGCGTTTAAGCCAACAGAGGGGGGTTTGTCGTATGGAACTAATTCAATGTGCCCTATCTCCGCTGGATCGATGGATTTTCTTTCTCGATAGTTTCGGGTAACTGAACCTTCGACCTTGATCGACGTATCTGGGGTGACACACTGTATCATTGCCATTACATGCCATGAACCTCGTCCATCCAAGGTATTGATATTGAAATCTGCATTTTCAGCAACCCATTGAGAGAAACCATTGGATAGAACTTGTGGTTGCTGCCTTGAAATGCATGATAACTCAAGGAGTTCGACTTTAGAATAAGATCACGAAAATCCAATAGATGCTAAACAATCAACTAAAAATCTTGAAGCAAATTTCTTTTTCAAGAAGCATCCGATTCCCAGCAAAACTTTGGAAATGAAACACCTAGGACGACTTGCTTTTATAATCGCATGTGCTATGGATGTGACCTGCTTTTTCCAATAATCTATCGATGTTCTTCTTTTACCAGGAATAATGACATCATTCAGAAATATTGACAAACTTTCAGGGACGTCACTTTCAGCACCTACTAAAAATTCAGTAGTCGCACGGTACTCATCTGCTGAATACAGCTGAGAACAAATTTCTTCTCTAACTATAGCTGCTGCCTCGCGCACAACTCTTTTTCGATCTTCGGTATTGTCAGTCGACCTATTTTTATACCAATTATCGGACAGTAACTGACGTCCGGTGTCTTTGAAGCAAATAATTGATCCCCCCCCACGTACTTGATATGTCAGAATTTCATTGCCGTACTTCGATTGAATTCTTTCTAAAATGACTCTTTCACTAGGGCGATCCTTTTGTTCAGCAAGGTGTCTTATAGAAAACTGACAGTCGTCGGAATTTTCAAGGTAAGAGTAAATGTGCTCCATTGCAACATCAACATAGGACATAATGTGCTCTGTCTGTTCTTGAACTAGACTTTTCTTTCTGCTTAAATTTTGAAGGCATGACGGGTGGTACTTAGCCCCAACTTGGACTAGATCAACATCTTTGATCTTGGAGAGTATCCTTAAACTATCAGCATTCTGGTGTAATGATAGCAAATTAATCAGCCGTTCTTTTACTGCACTTTTCTTTATCGTATATACGGGTAACAATCTTTTCCCACCTTTCTTCATGATCTTGTCGATGGTTAATTCATAGATGAAACAGACGCTGATATCAAATGTAGAGTTTACCGTATCTGCTTGGGATGAAGGGCCTGGCTCGAATTCGTCGTTTGCAACATCTATTTCCTCATCATCCATTTCCTCAACATCCATTTGGCTGCTGCAAAATGAAATGCATACATATTAATTATGGGGACGGATATAATCCTGTGTGAATCAGTAAAAAACAGTATTTAATTTTATTGCACATTGCTACTATTATTATTTTTATTTATTATTATTATTATTATTCCTTTTTAATCTTCATGTATTATTAAAAAAAATTTTTTAATTATACTCTTTCAATATCATGCAAAAATTTTCGTCTAATTAATTTGTCTTACCGTCCTGGGTATGACGTTAAACTGCCCACACCCACCTAACCATTTCCTTAATTCCTACCCAATCCCCCTCCAGGGTCTATTAGTACCCGCTCTGTTCGACCGTTCCAGTGCATGGCTCGCTGGGAGTGCTTAAGCCGGCACTAGGTGCCCTATCTGGTGTCGGTGAGAGCTGATGTGAGCTTGTCTCTGCCGAGGCGTAAGTCATGTACTGGTTCAGAAGCCAGCCACTTCGATGTCCTTGGTCAGGAAGTGTGTATTGAGCAGGAGTGTCGGAGCTCCTGCTGCAACGTGCGAGCCCAGGCCGTGCGAGTATACCCAGCCTGGTTAAACGAGTCAACACCGGGCCCCGGGGATCTGGGGTAGATTAACCTGGGCTCCCACGGGACCCAGTTTTATCGAGGGCGTGCCCGTTCCCGGTGTATCTCGGCCTGCACCCTTACACACGATGCGCTGGTTAAAATACTTATGGAAACTGAAACCACCCCAAAACTAGGGCGAAGCGTAGTAACTAGAGATCAAAGTGATCTAGAGAAGAAACGGCAGTTATCTGACTCAGAATGTGAGCTCGATCAAAACAAGCAAAGAAAAATGGAAAAAGAACAAACCGACGATGAGATAAATATTCCTACTCCCTTATTTCTTGTGCTAAGTCATAAGGAAGATGGAAAGACTTTGACTAAGGTGAGCCCGTTCCTTATCCACAAATCTTTAGTAGCCTGTGGAGGGCAACCTAAATCTATAAGGAAGTTGAGGAATGGAACTATCCTGTTGGAGGCTGCAAATTGCATCCAATCCAAGAAGTTCCTTAAAATGACGAGTTTTTTTGACCAGGTAGCGATTACTGTCCAGCCTCATGCCTCTCTGAACTCTTCCAAGGGAATCGTTTTCTGTCGAGACCTTATGGACTGCAGTGAAGAGGAAATAAAGGTTGAGCTGCAGTGCGAGATGGTGACTGATGTGGTCAGGATTGTTCGGACCGAAAACGGGGTAAAGGTTCCTACCCCGGGTCTTATTTTAACCTTTGCAAAACCCCATCCGCCAGAAACCATCAAAGCCGGTTATATGTCTTTGTCTGTGCGGCCGTACTTTAAAAACCCCCAGCGGTGTTTCCGCTGTCAGAGGTTCGGGCACTCCAGTAAAGTGTGTTCGAACCCGGAGACATGTTCCCGCTGTGGTGATGAAGGACACCAAGAGGAGGGGTGCAAAAATGAGACGCGATGCATCAATTGCAAGGGGAAACATCCGGCATACTCAAGAGAGTGTAACATCTTTAAAGAAGAAAAAGAAATATTAAAAATTATGACTATCGAAAAGCTTTCATTTAACGAGGCGCGTAAAGAGTACAGGAGGAGGGTCGCCCCAACTCCAAAAAAAAGGAGTTTCCTACTCTGAAGCTGTATCTGTCCCTGTTCAGACTGCACAGTGTTCCTCATGTACAGTCTTGGAGGGTATGGTGCGTGCATTGACTGAGCAGGTGGCTGCTCTGGTTCAGCACCTCGCCGCAGGTGCTGGGGAACAGTCTGTGGTCTTGCCCAGTAAATCTCCCCGAGGACGTTCAGACCTCCTCTAAACCTAATGCACAGTCTTATGTTAAACCTTCACCAGGAGGTCTTACGTATAGAGATAAAGTTCAGCAAAATTTGAAACCTGCCTTAAGTTTAGAAGAGAGAAAGAAATTGTCAGAAAAGCTTAAGAAGAATATTCAAACTAAAGTCGATAACAGGTCAAAAGTACCTGTTAGGAACCCTAACACGTCATCATCTAAGTCATCTCAACTGTCCATCAATGATGATGACACGACTGAGGATCCTTTGGAGCTCCGGACGGAGTTCCAAACGTTACGAGGAACTTTCCGCCCTGTTACAAAACAAAGAAAAAAAATCACTATGTAGTAAAGAAGTAAAATATTGCATGCATTATAATAATAAAATAAAAACATGCTTATTCAATGGATAAACGCTGATAAATAAAAAATATAGTATTGTGTTAAGTTTATCTATTCCGATTATTAATTGTTGTTAATATTTATTAATTTTATTATTTAATTTTATTTATGACAGCTGCCAAATTAGCCCCTTTACAGCTACCTTGGTAGCAGTAAAATTTGTTAAGTTTTTACAGTTTATTTAATTAATATTATGTACCTTGTCCTTATTTATGTTCTATTTATATTTTTAGCTCCTATATGGATTAAGACCTCTCTACAGTCTTTCCCTTGTTACATGTATTGTTATCTAGTTATAAGGTTATTTAAAATTATTTACTCACCTACTTGCCTTGATTCCTATTTATATTTTTTATTATAGAATGTAATCTATGTTTGGCTAATTGACACCACCAAATACGAGTAGGTGCCAATTTTCTCTTGAGGGCGATGATAACCGCTGCGTTTTTCGCCCCTTATAAAAAAAAAAAAAAAAAAAAAAAAAAAAAAAAAAAAAAAAAAAAAAAAAAACTTGCTTTCATTCCTATTTATATTTTTTCTTATAGAATGTAATCTATGTTTGCCTAATTGACACCACCAAATACGAGTAGGTGCCAATTTTCTCTTGAGGGCGATGATAACCGCTGCGTTTTTCGCCCCTTATATAAAAAAAAAAAAAAAAAAAAATAATTTGTCTTATTGGAAAGTTTAATTGTTTAAACACTTTATTAAAAAATATAACACATTATTTCATATATAAACAAAAATTTGTTATTAAATAAATAAGAACATGTTACTTGCCACAAAACACAATTTCCGCTTTATTAAATGTAAATTAAATTGCTATAAAATGTTAAGTGCAACCTTTGAAAATAGACGATCTTGAATAAAACTTTCATAAATATAATACATCATTTTTAAAGAATAAAATTGTGAATAAATCGTTACTAATTATATTCAGCAGCAATTTTGTATAAACATTCCATTTCAGCAAGAGATTTTACAGAACTATTACTTCATCTCTGTGTTTCATTGATAACAATTAATGAAATAACATGTAAAAAAGAAATTGCTATGAATAAAAATTTAGTGAACATTAAATTTGCAAGAATAATTTACACTCAAGACGCTCTTCAAAAAGTAATGCAAATGGAAATGCAATATTTTCTTTCCAACTCTTTGGATTTTCGTCGTGCAGCTGCCTCAGCTGATCGTGTATCACTATATGCTTTGTAGCATTTGGGGTGTGCGTTGATGATTGAGTTATCTTTTAAAAAATTCTGCATCTCAACATCCGTTCGAATTGTCGATGCCTCATGCAACGATTTTCGACCTATCGGTCCGACAGGGGGCACATTATTCGCAACACTTTTTTTGCACTTGAAACAAACAGACATTTTTAGATCGTAAACATTGGAGTTTTCAATTCGACGTACGAGTTTCGACTAACCAGGTATGCATAGGCACAAAGGCCCCCTTTGCAGGCATGTGTGCAAAGGTGGCGAGACAAAACCGGTTTACACAAGCTGACATTGCTCTCGACGAAAGCAATGGGAAATCTACGGCGTGACAGGTTTGTCACGCTATAACTTCTAAACGGTAAGTCGGAAAATAAAGATTTATGTATCAATTTTATAGGTTTTTTTTGAGATAAAACAACTTTCTCATTGACAGTTGTGCGTTAAAAAATTTTTTCTCTGTAAAAAATAAAAAAAAACGCTTTTTTGGTACTTTAGCGCCATCTATTAATTGTACTTTTCATCGCAGCATATCGACCTAATGAGAAAAGTTGTAGATAATATTGCCCCCAACATTTTTTGTCCTCAACAATTTTCCGAAAAAAACCAACCATTTCAGAGATATTTCAAATCCAAAAACTTTTTGAGTTTTCTCAAAATCGTCTTGACAAACCCGAGTTTTTGGAGTTAAGCTTATGGGATGCCTTTCTATCCATTTCCGCATATCTATCCGTTAGCAAATTGGAGATTCGATAACTTCATCATTTTCCACGACGATCTCAGATACCTCAAGGCTAGATAAGAGGGTATCTACCGGGAGAAAATCGATGTCTGTGAAGACATCAGGATTAACTGGATGAATTCCAGTGTCTTTGAAACCGGCCACTGCATTCGTCATTGTCGCAACTTTACAATAGGCTTTATTGAAGAGCCCAGCTATTTCGTATGGTGTTATCTTCAACAGGTTAGATGACCTCATGTACAAATCACATTCACTTCGGCATCTTGATTTAAGGGGTGAGTAGAAAGAGACATCAAGGGGCTGCATCCTGTAGGACGTGTGTGGAGGGACAGACAACGAAACAATCAATAAAAAGAATAAGAAAAGAAGCAAAATCCATTCCTGCAGAAAAACTTATGAGCCCTGGTAAAAAACGTCAAAGATGTGATCAATACAAAATTAAAATAGACGAGTTCGACAGGCGAGTGATTGTGAATGTCATTAGGGACTTTTATTCAGAAAAAAGAGTTTTGCCAACCTGTAAAAAACTCTTACCGGTTTTACGTGAAAAAATACATTTTGTATGGAGTGAGTGGGCTCCAGTGGGAAATTAATAACAAAAACAAAGCAGTAAAGGGATTTTACATCATACTCGGGTTTGTGCAAACAATCACGACATGACTCTTAGTTTATCGGACAGAAGTGATCATTGGAGATGCAACAAAAGAGATTGCAGGATTGAGATTGGTTTGAGAAAGGGAACGTGGTTAGAAAACTGGGTTTACTAGTTGTATAGATTTTGTTTCCCCTTTTTTATTGTTGTTGTTCTCCAGCCTTTGCATCAGTTGACAGCAAGAGGACAGGTGTTTTCTGAGTTTTCTCTGTCTGTATCCTAGCAACAACATTATATTTTTTCTTTTATATTTTCTCTGTCAAATTGTATAGTTTTCTTACATTTCTAGAGGAATCCCTTTCCCATTCATTCGGATTGTACCTGTAATATGTGTAAACTTTTCAAGATTTAGCTAGTCTAATGGAGGTAAACAAATTGTCCACAAATAAATGGAAATCTTTCCACAAACACCCTCCAACATCGAGAAGTTTAGTGATAACATTGTAACCAAGACCCGTTTCTTTGACTCTTTCTGTATTTTTGGCTCCCTTGTAGAGAAAAAATGGACACAATAGTGTGTTACTGCATCACACAGCAACCACAACTTGACAACAAATCTGTGGTGTTTTTGGGTATATACTGCATCAGAAGATTGTGACATTTGGTAAGTATTATACTCTCATCAATAGATAGAAATTTGTTGGGAGTGTAATGACGCTTAGAAATTTGATTCCTGTGGTCTATGAGAGGTTGTACACGAGCACAAGGATCATAATCTGGTTCCTTAGGTTTGGGAAGGTTTCTTGTGTCCACCATATGTAAATAAGCCAGTATGTCTTGAAATCGATTTCGGCTGAACATTCTACTAAACTATTCAGTAGACTAACTGGAGGATGTCCACCAATAGTAGCCCTAATGTGCATTATTAAGATTAATTTTTTAAGAGGTTCAATGTTAGAAAGTGCCATATGGTCCCAACTTTACCTCATTATAGAAGTGTTTCTTTCTTTCTTTACCCATTTTGTGAGCGTGTGAATAGGACAGTATATCGTCACCTTAAATGTAAAACCTTGTAAATCAAAAATATGAAATTTTACAGGAGGCAATAAAAACTGTTTTTTTATTGTTATTATAGGACGTTTTCAAAACTGTTTTATTTTGAAAATAATAAAAATTTGTTTTAAATAGAATAACTAACTTTATTTCACCCTATCATTTTTGTTAATATTTAAAAAAATGACATACAAGGTTTGCATTTTAATAACAGCTTTGATGTACGAGGTTTTATTACTTATGTGGTTTTCATACTAGTCTGTATAAGTGGGTTTCATATTAATTCTATTAATAGTCTATGGGAAAATAATATTAAGAAAATTGTACACAATAAATATAAAATCCACGTTTATTCAAAGACTTATCAACAACAAATTGTTTACGTATGGAGCAAAAAAAAATTTCAAAAAACAAATTTACGCTCCTACATAAGAAACTAGAAATTAAAGGACAGAGTACCTGGAAGAATATAAACTAACTCTGTTTTTAAAGAAAAATGTATTTAAATGACTTGAGCATACTGAAAAAGAAATACTTGTAAGTGTTAAGGTATTACGATACATGAGCAGTTGTCCTCCTCACCACAGATGCTTTTAGATTCATTTTTGTAGTGAGGAAGGTTGTCGTAGAAGCTGTGCACATCTCTTGGTAGCACCACAGACAATGGATACGTTTCTATACAGACAGTTAGCGACCGTGCGCAAAATTTAGTTAGTGGATGACAGCATCAGAGAGCACTAGTGTCGCGCTAGGCCTCACTCCCGTTGCCAATAGCAACAGCAGTAAACACACGCGCTGGCACTGGCGCGGCGCGGCAGATACACTTCCTCGTCACCTCACCGCTGCTCTTGCTCAGTGCTCGCTCAGTAGTCTTGCTGCCTCGTACAGTACACACTCCTGTCTTTGCCTGAGTGTTTTCAATACCTCAAAATATAATTCTGCGGTCAGGAAAATCTCGTTCAATTCCCATCTTTCCTCTAATGCAAATTAAGTTAAACAACATAAAGGTATTAAAAGTAATTCTTTAAAAATGTTGTTCCCGTTACTAAACACAGAAATAAATATTTCTTTTATTTTGTAACTAATAAAATTATATATATTGAATCGTTGAATTGAACTATGCATTGAATCATGTTTTGTCTATAGACTATACAGTACCTACGTCTTAATCCCAATACTGTACGCAATGTAACTTGTATTTTTGAAATTGAGAAATCTTATACAACGTTAAGCTTGTTAATTAGGTTATATTCCAATAATATAGGATATTAACAACAACAACAACAAAAAACACCAATCAAATAAGCTTCATTGTATAAAAAGCCTTATACGTGCATCTTATGAAATCCTAACCATGATACTACATGAATCAATCAGCCTAACTTTTTGCTCAGTTAGTAAAATCATAGAAATATTAAATGTAACTAGAATGCTAAAATCGAATGTCTGTATTTTAAAAATCAGGTTAATCAGATGACGTTAAGTTCTAATCATGACAATAAATTCAACTAGAGCAAAAAGAAAACAAATATTGTGGAAATAAAATGAAAAGTTTTATTTAGAACAAATCTTCTAAAATAATTTTCAGCTGAACAATAATAAGTAACAGTACATTAAAATATATTGATGAAAATATTATTCTAAGAATTAAACAAAAGATAAGTATCAGCACTGAAATACGAAAACAATTAAAAAGCAGAATTTATCATTTATGTGGCACACAATGTTAAAAATACTAGATTAAATTAAATATTCTTCAGTAAAGCCCCTGCAGGACTTACATTCACATGAGATCTGATGAATCACTCAAATATTAAGTGAAAATGATCAGCAAAAATCCCTTATTTATCTTAAGTACAAATGTTTACTTTGAGAAAATACAAACTTTATATTTCTAAATACACGCAGACCAAGTTCGTAATTAATATTTATAAAATACATAAACCATAAATTGTAGTGTAGAGCAATCTGACATACAATACACAATGGAATAAACCCTGAGTTACAAAAGCTGATACAAGTTATTACTACACTGTATTTACATCGATACAAATTTCATTCTATAAATAAACAATTTTTTTGAAACAAAAATAATATTTACAACATGTAAAAAACAGAACGTATCTTAATTGCAATTAAGCTGTCCGAGCAAGAGCAGGTTTAGTCGGATATCACAGTGCACAATATTCTTGTTAAATTAATAACATATATTAATTAATTATTACGTAACACTAAATTGCACTTTTTAAGCAAGGAAGGGACAAGAAAAGGCATAGGTGTTCATAGTGTGTCTTAAAACACTGAAACCTTTTTATCTACCAGTATTTAATCACATTTCACCCATACATAATTTTTACTCGTGTCCGAGGATTTTAATTTTTCCTTCAGTAGTTTTTTTCATTTGACTTGAAATCCATTTACACTGTTTATGCAGCAAAACTTTGAACAAATGTTTAAACACAAATGTTGAGTTTTCTTTACACTGTACGCATGAAATGGCATCGCATGAGATGACTTTGTCAGTTGCTTTCATGAGTCTTTTCACAACATTTGCTTTATGAGCCACTTTCTTAAATAACTTTTTGTAGGTTTTGATGGCAATCTCAACAACATACATTAAGTTGACTGAGGGAGCTAAAAGTCCACTTGAGTCACTCACTTTCACTTTTGAAAAAGTTCTGTTCAGAATTAGAAGTTCTTTGTGACTTGACAGCTTAGATTGTTTGTCGCACATTTTGCTTAAACACTGTTCACATTTAAACTTTCTATGATATGTGTGGGCCAAATAACCTGCAAAATATACTGTAGAACATTCTTCTAAGGTAACAATACTGAAATCGTCCGAATTGAGGATCATTTGACTTTGGAAATCATTTGCTGATGCTTCGTCTTCTTCAGACGAATTTGATGAATCTGAAAGCGGTGTTGCTTCCTTACTCTGGACTGTGACGTCTTCCCACCTGTTGCCTAGGTCTAGAAGTGCATCATAGTCAGGATTATATGATGTGGTTTTGGGTGGTTCTAGGAATTGCTGAATAGTGAGTATACGCATTGTACCTCTAAGTACTCGGACACTTGGATTTCGATTCCACCCACCCCTTTGTCTGATTGAAGAAAATAAATTTTTCAAGTGGGTCTTGGTTTAGTCTTGATGTAAGTATGTATTTACAGCCTTCTGATGATAAAAGTTCAGTGTATGCGCGGATTGTTAGTATCAAGCCATCGAAACAGGGTGGTCTTGAAACTTTGGGACTTAATTTCTTAAGGTTGGTAAACAGGTCCAAGGCGTTGGCAAAAAGGGCATTTATATGGCTGTTACTTGAGCTTAATGCACAAGAGTCTGGATTTTTAGAATGGTGTGTTCTGCTGTTCATTGCATCAAATAAAGAATTTATTTGATTCAGAAAAGAGGACGTATCCAAAGCCGTATCGCTTTTTAGCTGGCCAATTTCGGTAACAGTTTTTAATGCCGCTGCTGTCGTGTGGCTGAATATCTGAGTTGCAAGAGAAACAGAGAGTTTTTGAAAGGGGTTTGGCCAGATATGTGCTGGTGTTAGTTGAGGAGCTGCTCTTGTACTTTCACTTTTGCTATCAATATCAAATAATTGTCTTATATCGGAAAATGAAATGGTCCGACCATCATAGACAAAGTCGTGGGTCAACAGATTGTTCCTAAGGGACTTCAAAAGATGAGGTGGATCAAAAAGTGCAACAACTTTTTTGTCCACGACTTGTATAAAAATATGGTTTGTCAACAAATACACCTAAAGTCTTGTAGGCTTTGACATTTGTTGTTGACTGGTCACATACCGTAGCTTTAACATTGAGGCCTGCATCTGTTATGTTATTGATGCATTCTTCGATTATAAGCCTTGTCTGACTACCCATCAGGCCTTTATCGGAAACAAAGTAACCAATTGGGAGTTTCCATTGATAAAACAATCCCCTAACCATAAAAACAGTTGCTTCCTTTGCAATCCTTTTGTGTCGACCAAGACTACCTATGTCTTCATAGCCTTCAATTAGGTCGTATTGTGGTGAATATTCTAAACATTTCTTTATAGACATTTCGTCGAACATCAAAACACATGCTTTTTCCAAAGTATCCATACTGTTTGATTTTAATTTAATTTGTTCCATTAGTGCTCTATTAAATCCTGTCATGAAGCATTTTTTTTGTCGATATCCATATCCTTATTGTTGATTCTGCTGGCAAAATCAAACACTTTCGTAAATAGGTATACGTAGATGGAGATCTCAGGAACAAAGCGGTAGCAAATTTTTTTTCGTCGGAACTCCAATGCATGTTCTTTTTATGAATTTGTATTCTAAACAATATTTCGGCTTCTTTGGATTTGAATTTCAAACCTCCAAGCCTGCTGAACTTTAATAATTGGCATTTTAATCTTGAAATCTTGGCTCTTTTAGATGCCAAGTTTTTAGTTTGTGAGTTTATTTTAGACAGAAGCTTGTTTTTAGTTGGTGACTGAAATAAGGCTCTCTTAATCTTAGAATGACATTCTTACCTGTTTTCTGAATCCATATATCACTATTTTCTCGTGGAAACCTAAACATCTTTAACCCTTTCACTTTAAACCTACTGTTAGAACAGTTTTTGTACGAACACCTAGTACCCGACATTTTCAACTAACAAATATAACAAACTGAACATCACACGTGTTCACACAAATATAGTGTAAGCATATATTATAAATGACTAATATCCTGTTATAACAATTTAATTCTTACCTGTTTTCTGAATCCATATATCACTATTTTCTCGTGGAAACCTAAACATCTTTAACCCTTTCACTTTAAACCTACTGTTAGAACAGTTTTTGTACGAACACCTAGTACCCGACATTTTCAACTAACAAATATAACTAACTGAACATCACACGTGTTCACACAAATATAGTGTAAGCATATATTATAAATGACTAATATCCTGTTATAACAATTTAATTCTTACCTGTTTTCTGAATCCATATATCACTATTTTCTCGTGGAAACCTAAACATCTTTAACCCTTTCACTTTAAACCTACTGTTAGAACAGTTTTTGTACGAACACCTAGTACCCGACATTTTCAACTAACAAATATAACTAACTGAACATCACACGTGTTCACACAAATATAGTGTAAGCATATATTATAAATGACTAATATCCTGTTATAACAATTTAATTCTTACCTGTTTTCTGAATCCATATATCACTATTTTCTCGTGGAAACCTAAACATCTTTAACCCTTTCACTTTAAACCTACTGTTAGAACAGTTTTTGTACGAACACCTAGTACCCGACATTTTCAACTAACAAATATAACTAACTGAACATCACACGTGTTCACACAAATATAGTGTAAGCATATATTATAAATGACTAATATTCTGTTATAACAATTTAATTCTTACCTGTTTTCTGAATCCATATATCACTATTTTCCCGTGGAAACCTAAACATCTTTAACCCTTTCACTTTAAACCTACTGTTAGAACAGTTTTTTGTACGAACACCTAGTACCCGACATTTTCAACTAACAAATATAACTAACTGAACATCACACGTGTTCACACAAATATAGTGTAAGCATATATTATAAATGACTAATATCCTGTTATAACAATTTAATTCTTACCTGTTTTCTGAATCCATATATCACTATTTTCTCGTGGAAACCTAAACATCTTTAACCCTTTCACTCTAAACCTACTGTTAGAACAGTTTTTGTACGAACACCTAGTACCCGACATTTTCAACTAACAAATATAACTAACTGAACATCACACGTGTTCACACAAATATAGTGTAAGCATATATTATAAATGACTAATATCCTGTTATAACAATTTAATTCTTACCTGTTTTCTGAATCCATATATCACTATTTTCTCGTGGAAACCTAAACATCTTTAACCCTTTCACTTTAAACCTACCGTTAGAACAGTTTTTGTACGAACACCTAGTACCCGACATTTTCAACTAACAAATATAACTAACTGAACATCACACGTGTTCACACAAATATAGTGTAAGCATATATTATAAATGACTAATATCCTGTTATAACAATTTAATTCTTACCTGTTTTCTGAATCCATATATCACTATTTTCTCGTGGAAACCTAAACATCTTTAACCCTTTCACTTTAAACCTACTGTTAGAACAGTTTTTGTACGAACACCTAGTACCCGACATTTTCAACTAACAAATATAACTAACTGAACATCACACGTGTTCACACAAATATAGTGTAAGCATATATTATAAATGACTAATATCCTGTTATAACAATTTAATTCTTACCTGTTTTCTGAATCCATATATCACTATTTTCTCGTGGAAACCTAAACATCTTTAACCCTTTCACTTTAAACCTACTGTTAGAACAGTTTTTGTACGAACACCTAGTACCCGACATTTTCAACTAACAAATATAACTAACTGAACATCACACGTGTTCACACAAATATAGTGTAAGCATATATTATAAATGACTAATATCCTGTTATAACAATTTAATTCTTACCTGTTTTCTGAATCCATATATCACTATTTTCTCGTGGAAACCTAAACATCTTTAACCCTTTCACTTTAAACCTACCGTTAGAACAGTTTTTGTACGAACACCTAGTACCCGACATTTTCAACTAACAAATATAACTAACTGAACATCACACGTGTTCACACAAATATAGTGTAAGCATATATTATAAATGACTAATATCCTGTTATAACAATTTAATTCTTACCTGTTTTCTGAATCCATATATCACTATTTTCTCGTGGAAACCTAAACATCTTTAACCCTTTCACTTTAAACCTACTGTTAGAACAGTTTTTGTACGAACACCTAGTACCCGACATTTTCAACTAACAAATATAACTAACTGAACATCACACGTGTTCACACAAATATAGTGTAAGCATATATTATAAATGACTAATATCCTGTTATAACAATTTAATTCTTACCTGTTTTCTGAATCCATATATCACTATTTTCTCGTGGAAACCTAAACATCTTTAACCCTTTCACTTTAAACCTACTGTTAGAACAGTTTTTGTACGAACACCTAGTACCCGACATTTTCAACTAACAAATATAACTAACTGAACATCACACGTGTTCACACAAATATAGTGTAAGCATATATTATAAATGACTAATATCCTGTTATAACAATTTAATTCTTACCTGTTTTCTGAATCCATATATCACTATTTTCTCGTGGAAACCTAAACATCTTTAACCCTTTCACTTTAAACCTACTGTTAGAACAGTTTTTGTACGAACACCTAGTACCCGACATTTTCAACTAACAAATATAACTAACTGAACATCACACGTGTTCACACAAATATAGTGTAAGCATATATTATAAATGACTAATATCCTGTTATAACAATTTAATTCTTACCTGTTTTCTGAATCCATATATCACTATTTTCTCGTGGAAACCTAAACATCTTTAACCCTTTCACTTTAAACCTACTGTTAGAACAGTTTTTGTACGAACACCTAGTACCCGACATTTTCAACTAACAAATATAACTAACTGAACATCACACGTGTTCACACAAATATAGTGTAAGCATATATTATAAATGACTAATATCCTGTTATAACAATTTAATTCTTACCTGTTTTCTGAATCCATATTTCACTATTTTCTCGTGGAAACCTAAACATCTTTAACCCTTTCACTTTAAACCTACTGTTAGAACAGTTTTTGTACGAACACCTAGTACCCGACATTTTCAACTTAACAAATACAACGCAGTAGCAGAACTTGAGTCAGTGGGAGGGTATCAGTACAGAGCGGGTGAGAGGTGGGGAAGTGAAGTGAGCCGCGCCAGCAGTAGAACGTGATCAGTAGGAGTGTGTCTGGTTCACAGCGGGTGAGTGGAGGGGATGCGAGCCGCGCCGCGCCGTTGAATTAGCAACAGTGGGACAAGAGAACTCGTGGCGGTACACCTAGCGCTCCACACGGCGCTCGCTGAAACTAAAGTCCAAATGTCTGTATAGAAACGTATCCCATTGTCTGTGGTAGCACGTTTTTCAATGACTGTAAGTCCTTGTACAATCTTGATTTGATGGGGATTTGCTTCTTATGTAATATTTTTAAAGAAACTTCATATGGGGGCTTTTTGATCCGTTGAGGAAGATCTAAAAACTTATCCGAAAAGTTCAGCTTGACTTTAATTGTTCCTTCAGGCTTGTATTCTATGACCCTCAAGTTAGTTACAAGAGGATCCCCCTTTTTTTTACCTGGACGTATTGAAGACACAAACTGCAAAGTGTTGTATTTTCTGAAAAATGTGTGATCCAAATAGTTAACTTTGTAAGGCCTTGGATTAAGTCTAGCGGTTTTACACACCTCTACATACCCTGCAGGTGAATAAATTTCTCTATTGTGCAGCTTTCTTTCTATCACACTGTGCATAGAGTCACACTCCATTTGGGTGTGACCCTTTTCAAGGAATTTTTGAGTTATTATCAGTCCAGTTACACTACTAGTAAAAAGAAGTGCATTCGATAGTACACGATTCCTATTTTGGTAAGTACACCCGTCGCTGTACAATATGACATGGTCATATTTTGATCTGTCCACCTCATTAACTAAGAAATGTGTGATTATCGATGCAAATTCATCTGCGTCCAGACCTACTTCATTTTCGTTCCAAATGTAACAAAATGCGTCATTAGTCTTCAGGTCATAGAAAGTGTAGTTATGAACTTTAAGTTTCATTTTATAGTACAAGGTTGAGGCCTTTAAAGAAGGACTTAAAAGTACAGCCTGCATGTCCATAGAGTACACAGCCGTTCTTTCATCTGTATTCCCTTTGTCAGCATCTTTTTCTGATCTTGCTTCATCTTTCTTTTTAATATGTTCTTCATACAACTCTTGTGTTAAGTTTCCTTTGTTAAATGAACAACATAGATCGCACTGATCCTTTTTAGGAGAAAACAATCCAAGATTTAATTCATCAAACAGAGAGTAAAACAAGCAGTCAGAAGCTATAAACTGCTTCTTTCCCTCTGACTCACAATAACTTCGATAATGCCTGTAAAGCTGAGCTTTCGACTGCCAGTTTGGCTCAAGATAGAGTTTTTTGGGTGTTTTTTCGGCAATAGTGGGATTCTAATTTAGGTAGCATAGCAAAATACTCTTTGATAATTTTCTTGCGAATGCTGTCTTCCTTTGCCGTTTTATTATTTTTAACTGATTGTACGTTTTGCTCAACGTCATTATTGACATCTCCATCTAGTCCACTATCACCCTTTTCCTCTGAATTCTCATTTTCTTGTCTTGCAGAGGGATTTGAAACCCAGTTTGTAACTGACCATTCTCCCACAGACAACGTACTCAAAAACATCTTTTTGCAAACTCTTACTCTCTCTTCATTGTCATCCAAATTCAAATGATAATATAGAGACCCTTTACGACGGAATTCTACGGAGTTAACTCTTCTATTAGAAACAGATCTTCTGTCAACTAATTGTTTCACCAATATTTTCCTCTCTTTCCAATCCAATTGCTAAAAATGTTTAAATAGTTTTTTCTCTGATTTCTTCTAAAATTTGTAGCACTTAAATTGGGAGTTAGGTTTAGCTTCGCATTGACAACGTTGTTTCAGTTTTCTTTTGGGCCTTCTAACGTCAAACACATTTTTATTGGAATCATTCCTCCTTCCAAAATATTCCTCCCCCTTCATTCTCTTTGCTTTATTTTGTTCTGACTCCCATAATTGTTTCATAGGTTTTTTATTCCGTTTGCGTTTTCTTTGATTGTTTCATTGCCTCTCATTTCATGTTCTTTTTCTGCATTTGAATCGACTTCCTCCAAATCTGTTGGTTCATAGTTGTCATCGGCAATCTCCAAGTTATACATTACATTATCCTCCAAGTTGTAAAAGTCAGTAAAGAGCTTCAACTTCCAATCAGAACTGATCGTCTTACACTCGTTCTTACATTTGCAAATTGCCTGTAAAATAAAACCTATGTTAGTAGCTGACATTACTGAGTGTCAGCCACTTAGCCCTATATTTCAAGCCTTCAAAATTTCTTAACTATGTCTAACCTGTGTTCATTTCGTATTTCCTATGGTATTGAAACCCATGCCTTTTGATTTAAAAAGTTTTGATACACGACAGCGATGATATTATTATCCTTAATAACTATTAATCAATTAAAAAACACTTACCCTAGTACTAGGTTCTTCCTTAGCACTAACAATTTGTTTCTTCTTAGTTACGTATGCCAATCCTTTACTTCTCGTAATTTCATCTCTTTCATCTTAATTGAAGGCAATAGGAACAAGCATCTGTGGACGGTTGCCCAAACCCAATTATATGTTTTTCTGACATATAGGCGGAAAAAGTATTTTTTTACTCTTAAGGTTATTATCTTCACGTGTCTCATTGTACATCCTCCATAATCTATTTAGTGAGAGTTCACTAGGTAAGTAAACTCTTGAAGACCTTCCTCTACAATAATGTTTTTCGAGTGGTTTCAGTTTCTTAATGAATGCTGAGATAGCAGATCGCTTGGATTCATACTTGCTTGAGCGTCTATCGCCACCTCTTTTTTCTTGAAGTCTTTTCCCCTTCATATAGTGTGTTTTGCATAGATTCTGGAGTCTAGTTTTATAAATTCCTCCCAGAATATTTATAAATGTTTTTGGGCACACTGGAACTTTGGAAGGTGCACCAGGAGCAAGCGTGGCTTTTTTAACATAATATTGAACTGTCATACCTTTTCTGCTGCTGTTTTCTTTGACTTGCCGGCTTCTTTTTGGTGTACTGGCGTTGCAGTATCTGAGAATAACTCCATGCTGAGTGATTTTGTCTGGAACCTCGTAAACAATATGATGAAAATGGTTCACGTCTCGTTGGCTAAGTCTTGCACATTGGTAAGCTTTACTGTTATGACCACATGTAGGCATTCTTGGCAACATCTTTGGCTGATTTCTGAAAATAAAGCAAAACATCAGTTTTGTTACGTTAATTTATAAATTAATGCAATTAAATAATAAAGTGAGATCTAAGAATGATGACGTGTAAGCTAGGATAATGAGGTTATGATTTGCACGGTCATAATAAGAAACATATTTATTTACCTTTTTTTCTTCTCTTTGGTCTTTTTCCAGTTTTCAGGATGACGCCCTTTCAATCTAGCTTCTCCAGGAGAAGCTTTTCTTATTAAACTGTCTTCCATTTCTCACAAACAATGAAACTAGTAGCAATAATTAACCTAGTAACATGAACAATGCTTCTACAGTCAGTCAAGAGTCAAGAGATTTTCCAGATGCTGGGCTCTATTACACAAAAAAATGACACAAACGTCTGTAAAATGCAGGCTAGCCAAATTTAGGTTACATTCAACACAAAATAATCTTGAAACTAAATTAAATTACAGACTTTATTGTAATTTTTTGTCAGTAGTAAAAGATCTGAATGGATAAGACTCATTTTGGAAAATTAAATATTAATTACCAATATTTTTGGAACAGGATAAGACTTTGTTTGAAACATAATGGATAAGACGTGTTTTGGAACAAACTGTAAGAGGATAAGACACGTTATGGAAAACTTTTAATATTTCAACATGAAATATTATTTGATAAGAACTTTTTTGGAACAAACAGCCAACATATTAAGATCCGGCTGTAGCAGACGAATTCAGTAATGTATATAACTCAATATTTGATTTTTTGGGATAAGACACGTTTTGTAAATACAGGTTTCATATTACTTGTCTTTTTGTCCTTTCCAAACTAAAAACTTACACTAATAGTCATTATTTACATTATTTAAAAGTAGGTTGAAAATGTCCTAACACCAAGTCCAAAACAGAGAGGATGAATACCTCTCTTTTACATATCAATCTACATTTCTTTCTAGGATCTCCACTTCCAGTGCTAATTTTACTACACACACAACAGTTTCTTTCTTTATTTCCAGGTAAACGTGTCTATAGTAAGGTTACCTTCTATAAACCAATTACAACTATTTTTGTTTTAGTATAAGAGCGATCAATTGTGTTCTGAACTAATAACCCTTTATTTTAAGAATGCACAAGTTCCAATGGAATTCAATAATTAAACTCAGTATAAAATAATAGTAATTTTAATAAAATTTAAAATCAATAATACAGCAACGCCAAGCTATCTTTTTTACTTTGAATTTATTCTCAATTATTTCATATTTTTAACCCATCAAAGTTCACAAGTCCAGTCTTAAAATTAACAATCATTCAATAATTGTGTCCTTCAAGTTCTCAGTGCTAATGTTTTCAACACAAACTCAAAATAAAAATCTTCATTAAACTTCAAAATAAAATAATCTTCTTCAAATATAAAATGAAACAAATAATAAAATAAGACTTCTTCTCAAAATAAAAATCAAACAAATTAAGGTAATATTAATATTTAATATATGAACAAAGACAATGTCCAACCAGTTAAACTCAAAATTGTATCAATTTCAAACTACATATTTTCTGTAAATTTCCAATTTACAAATTATTGAATTATCCAGAATTATCCACTTGGCTTTGAATGTTCCTTCAGGCTTGTATTCTATGACCCTCAAGTTAGTTACAAGAGGATCCCCCTTTTTTTTACCTGGACGTATTGAAGACACAAACTGCAAAGTGTTGTATTTTCTGAAAAATGTGTGATCCAAATAGTTAACTTTGTAAGGCCTTGGATTAAGTCTAGCGGTTTTACACACCTCTACATACCCTGCAGGTGAATAAATTTCTCTATTGTGCAGCTTTCTTTCTATCACACTGTGCATAGAGTCACACTCCATTTGGGTGTGACCCTTTTCAAGGAATTTTTGAGTTATTATCAGTCCAGTTACACTACTAGTAAAAAGAAGTGCATTCGATAGTACACGATTCCTATTTTGGTAAGTACACCCGTCGCTGTACAATATGACATGGTCATATTTTGATCTGTCCACCTCATTAACTAAGAAATGTGTGATTATCGATGCAAATTCATCTGCGTCCAGACCTACTTCATTTTCGTTCCAAATGTAACAAAATGCGTCATTAGTCTTCAGGTCATAGAAAGTGTAGTTATGAACTTTAAGTTTCATTTTATAGTACAAGGTTGAGGCCTTTAAAGAAGGACTTAAAAGTACAGCCTGCATGTCCATAGAGTACACAGCCGTTCTTTCATCTGTATTCCCTTTGTCAGCATCTTTTTCTGATCTTGCTTCATCTTTCTTTTTAATATGTTCTTCATACAACTCTTGTGTTAAGTTTCCTTTGTTAAATGAACAACATAGATCGCACTGATCCTTTTTTAGGAGAAAACAATCCAAGATTTAATTCATCAAACAGAGAGTTAAAACAAGCAGTCAGAAGCTATAAAACTGCTTCTTTCCCTCTGACTCACAATAACTTCGATAATGCCTGTAAAGCTGAGCTTTCGACTGCCAGTTTGGCTCAAGATAGAGTTTTTGGGTGTTTTTTCGGCAATAGTGGGATTCTAATTTAGGTAGCATAGCAAAATACTCTTTGATAATTTTCTTGCGAATGCTGTCTTCCTTTGCCGTTTTATTATTTTTAACTGATTGTACGTTTTGCTCAACGTCATTATTGACATCTCCATCTAGTCCACTATCACCCTTTTCCTCTGAATTCTCATTTTCTTGTCTTGCAGAGGGATTTGAAACCCAGTTTGTAACTGACCATTCTCCCACAGACAACGTACTCAAAAACATCTTTTTGCAAACTCTTACTCTCTCTTCATTGTCATCCAAATTCAAATGATAATATAGAGACCCTTTACGACGGAATTCTACGGAGTTAACTCTTCTATTAGAAACAGATCTTCTGTCAACTAATTGTTTCACCAATATTTTCCTCTCTTTCCAATCCAATTGCTAAAAATGTTTAAATAGTTTTTCTCTGATTTCTTCTAAAATTTGTAGCACTTAAATTGGGAGTTAGGTTTAGCTTCGCATTGACAACGTTGTTTCAGTTTTCTTTTGGGCCTTCTAACGTCAAACACATTTTTATTGGAATCATTCCTCCTTCCAAAATATTCCTCCCCCTTCATTCTCTTTGCTTTATTTTGTTCTGACTCCCATAATTGTTTCATAGGTTTTTTATTCCGTTTGCGTTTTCTTTGATTGTTTCATTGCCTCTCATTTCATGTTCTTTTTCTGCATTTGAATCGACTTCCTCCAAATCTGTTGGTTCATAGTTGTCATCGGCAATCTCCAAGTTATACATTACATTATCCTCCAAGTTGTAAAAGTCAGTAAAGAGCTTCAACTTCCAATCAGAACTGATCGTCTTACACTCGTTCTTACATTTGCAAATTGCCTGTAAAATAAAACCTATGTTAGTAGCTGACATTACTGAGTGTCAGCCACTTAGCCCTATATTTCAAGCCTTCAAAATTTCTTAACTATGTCTAACCTGTGTTCATTTCGTATTTCCTATGGTATTGAAACCCATGCCTTTTGATTTAAAAAGTTTTGATACACGACAGCGATGATATTATTATCCTTAATAACTATTAATCAATTAAAAAACACTTACCCTAGTACTAGGTTCTTCCTTAGCACTAACAATTTGTTTTCTTCTTAGTTACGTATGCCAATCCTTTACTTCTCGTAATTTCATCTCTTTCATCTTAATTGAAGGCAATAGGAACAAGCATCTGTGGACGGTTGCCCAAACCCAATTATATGTTTTTCTGACATATAGGCGGAAAAAGTATTTTTTTTACTCTTAAGGTTATTATCTTCACGTGTCTCATTGTACATCCTCCATAATCTATTTAGTGAGAGTTCACTAGGTAAGTAAACTCTTGAAGACCTTCCTCTACAATAATGTTTTTCGAGTGGTTTCAGTTTCTTAATGAATGCTGAGATAGCAGATCGCTTGGATTCATACTTGCTTGAGCGTCTATCGCCACCTCTTTTTTTCTTGAAGTCTTTTCCCCTTCATATAGTGTGTTTTGCATAGATTCTGGAGTCTAGTTTTATAAATTCCTCCCAGAATATTTATAAATGTTTTTGGGCACACTGGAACTTTGGAAGGTGCACCAGGAGCAAGCGTGGCTTTTTTAACATAATATTGAACTGTCATACCTTTTCTGCTGCTGTTTTCTTTGACTTGCCGGCTTCTTTTTGGTTGTACTGGCGTTGCAGTATCTGAGAATAACTCCATGCTGAGTGATTTTGTCTGGAACCTCGTAAACAATATGATGAAAATGGTTCACGTCTCGTTGGCTAAGTCTTGCACATTGGTAAGCTTTACTGTTATGACCACATGTAGGCATTCTTGGCAACATCTTTGGCTGATTTCTGAAAATAAAGCAAAACATCAGTTTTGTTACGTTAATTTATAAATTAATGCAATTAAATAATAAAGTGAGATCTAAGAATGATGACGTGTAAGCTAGGATAATGAGGTTATGATTTGCACGGTCATAATAAGAAACATATTTATTTACCTTTTTTTCTTCTCTTTGGTCTTTTTCCAGTTTTCAGGATGACGCCCTTTCAATCTAGCTTCTCCAGGAGAAGCTTTTCTTATTAAACTGTCTTCCATTTCTCACAAACAATGAAACTAGTAGCAATAATTAACCTAGTAACATGAACAATGCTTCTACAGTCAGTCAAGAGTCAAGAGATTTTCCAGATGCTGGGCTCTATTACACAAAAAAATGACACAAACGTCTGTAAAATGCAGGCTAGCCAAATTTAGGTTACATTCAACACAAAATAATCTTGAAACTAAATTAAATTACAGACTTTATTGTAATTTTTTGTCAGTAGTAAAAGATCTGAATGGATAAGACTCATTTTGGAAAATTAAATATTAATTACCAATATTTTTGGAACAGGATAAGACTTTGTTTGAAACATAATGGATAAGACGTGTTTTGGAACAAACTGTAAGAGGATAAGACACGTTATGGAAAACTTTTAATATTTCAACATGAAATATTATTTGATAAGAACTTTTTTGGAACAAACAGCCAACATATTAAGATCCGGCTGTAGCAGACGAATTCAGTAATGTATATAACTCAATATTTGATTTTTTTGGGATAAGACACGTTTTGTAAATACAGGTTTCATATTACTTGTCTTTTTGTCCTTTCCAAACTAAAAACTTACACTAATAGTCATTATTTACATTATTTAAAAGTAGGTTGAAATGTCCTAACACCAAGTCCAAAACAGAGAGGATGAATACCTCTCTTTTACATATCAATCTACATTTCTTTCTAGGATCTCCACTTCCAGTGCTAATTTTACTACACACACAACAGTTTCTTTCTTTATTTCCAGGTAAACGTGTCTATAGTAAGGTTACCTTCTATAAACCAATTACAACTATTTTTGTTTTAGTATAAGAGCGATCAATTGTGTTCTGAACTAATAACCCTTTATTTTAAGAATGCACAAGTTCCAATGGAATTCAATAATTAAACTCAGTATAAAATAATAGTAATTTTAATAAAATTTAAAATCAATAATACAGCAACGCCAAGCTATCTTTTTTACTTTGAATTTATTCTCAATTATTTCATATTTTTAACCCATCAAAGTTCACAAGTCCAGTCTTAAAATTAACAATCATTCAATAATTGTGTCCTTCAAGTTCTCAGTGCTAATGTTTTCAACACAAACTCAAAATAAAAATCTTCATTAAACTTCAAAATAAAATAATCTTCTTCAAATATAAAATGAAACAAATAATAAAATAAGACTTCTTCTCAAAATAAAAATCAAACAAATTAAGGTAATATTAATATTTAATATATGAACAAAGACAATGTCCAACCAGTTAAACTCAAAATTGTATCAATTTCAAACTACATATTTTCTGTAAATTTCCAATTTACAAATTATTGAATTATCCAGAATTATCCACTTGGCTTTGAATGTTCCTTCAGGCTTGTATTCTATGACCCTCAAGTTAGTTACAAGAGGATCCCCCTTTTTTTTACCTGGACGTATTGAAGACACAAACTGCAAAGTGTTGTATTTTCTGAAAAATGTGTGATCCAAATAGTTAACTTTGTAAGGCCTTGGATTAAGTCTAGCGGTTTTACACACCTCTACATACCCTGCAGGTGAATAAATTTCTCTATTGTGCAGCTTTCTTTCTATCACACTGTGCATAGAGTCACACTCCATTTGGGTGTGACCCTTTTCAAGGAATTTTTGAGTTATTATCAGTCCAGTTACACTACTAGTAAAAAGAAGTGCATTCGATAGTACACGATTCCTATTTTGGTAAGTACACCCGTCGCTGTACAATATGACATGGTCATATTTTGATCTGTCCACCTCATTAACTAAGAAATGTGTGATTATCGATGCAAATTCATCTGCGTCCAGACCTACTTCATTTTCGTTCCAAATGTAACAAAATGCGTCATTAGTCTTCAGGTCATAGAAAGTGTAGTTATGAACTTTAAGTTTCATTTTATAGTACAAGGTTGAGGCCTTTAAAGAAGGACTTAAAAGTACAGCCTGCATGTCCATAGAGTACACAGCCGTTCTTTCATCTGTATTCCCTTTGTCAGCATCTTTTTCTGATCTTGCTTCATCTTTCTTTTTAATATGTTCTTCATACAACTCTTGTGTTAAGTTTTCCTTTGTTAAATGAACAACATAGATCGCACTGATCCTTTTTAGGAGAAAACAATCCAAGATTTAATTCATCAAACAGAGAGTAAAACAAGCAGTCAGAAGCTATAAACTGATTTTTATTGGAATCATTATTCCTCCTTCCAAAATATTCCTCCCCCTTCATTCTCTTTGCTTTATTTTGTTCTGACTCCCATAATTGTTTCATAGGTTTTTTATTCCGTTTGCGTTTTCTTTGATTGTTTCATTGCCTCTCATTTCATGTTCTTTTTCTGCATTTGAATCGACTTCCTCCAAATCTGTTGGTTCATAGTTGTCATCGGCAATCTCCAAGTTATACATTACATTATCCTCCAAGTTGTAAAAGTCAGTAAAGAGCTTCGACTTCCAATCAGAACTGATCGTCTTACACTCGTTCTTACATTTGCAAATTGCCTGTAAAATAAAACCTATGTTAGTAGCTGACATTACTGAGTGTCAGCCACTTAGCCCTATATTTCAAGCCTTCAAAATTTCTTAACTATGTCTAACCTGTGTTCATTTCGTATTTCCTATGGTATTGAAACCCATGCCTTTTGATTTAAAAAGTTTTGATACACGACAGCGATGATATTATTATCCTTAATAACTATTAATCAATTAAAAAACACTTACCCTAGTACTAGGTTCTTCCTTAGCACTAACAATTTGTTTCTTCTTAGTTACGTATGCCAATCCTTTACTTCTCGTAATTTCATCTCTTTCATCTTAATTGAAGGCAATAGGAACAAGCATCTGTGGACGGTTGCCCAAACCCAATTATATGTTTTTCTGACATATAGGCGGAAAAAGTATTTTTTTACTCTTAAGGTTATTATCTTCACGTGTCTCATTGTACATCCTCCATAATCTATTTAGTGAGAGTTCACTAGGTAAGTAAACTCTTGAAGACCTTCCTCTACAATAATGTTTTTCGAGTGGTTTCAGTTTCTTAATGAATGCTGAGATAGCAGATCGCTTGGATTCATACTTGCTTGAGCGTCTATCGCCACCTCTTTTTTCTTGAAGTCTTTTCCCCTTCATATAGTGTGTTTTGCATAGATTCTGGAGTCTAGTTTTATAAATTCCTCCCAGAATATTTATAAATGTTTTTGGGCACACTGGAACTTTGGAAGGTGCACCAGGAGCAAGCGTGGCTTTTTTAACATAATATTGAACTGTCATACCTTTTCTGCTGCTGTTTTCTTTGACTTGCCGGCTTCTTTTTGGTGTACTGGCGTTGCAGTATCTGAGAATAACTCCATGCTGAGTGATTTTGTCTGGAACCTCGTAAACAATATGATGAAAATGGTTCACGTCTCGTTGGCTAAGTCTTGCACATTGGTAAGCTTTACTGTTATGACCACATGTAGGCATTCTTGGCAACATCTTTGGCTGATTTCTGAAAATAAAGCAAAACATCAGTTTTGTTACGTTAATTTATAAATTAATGCAATTAAATAATAAAGTGAGATCTAAGAATGATGACGTGTAAGCTAGGATAATGAGGTTATGATTTGCACGGTCATAATAAGAAACATATTTATTTACCTTTTTTTCTTCTCTTTGGTCTTTTTCCAGTTTTCAGGATGACGCCCTTTCAATCTAGCTTCTCCAGGAGAAGCTTTTCTTATTAAACTGTCTTCCATTTCTCACAAACAATGAAACTAGTAGCAATAATTAACCTAGTAACATGAACAATGCTTCTACAGTCAGTCAAGAGTCAAGAGATTTTCCAGATGCTGGGCTCTATTACACAAAAAAATGACACAAACGTCTGTAAAATGCAGGCTAGCCAAATTTAGGTTACATTCAACACAAAATAATCTTGAAACTAAATTAAATTACAGACTTTATTGTAATTTTTTGTCAGTAGTAAAAGATCTGAATGGATAAGACTCATTTTGGAAAATTAAATATTAATTACCAATATTTTTGGAACAGGATAAGACTTTGTTTGAAACATAATGGATAAGACGTGTTTTGGAACAAACTGTAAGAGGATAAGACACGTTATGGAAAACTTTTAATATTTCAACATGAAATATTATTTGATAAGAACTTTTTTGGAACAAACAGCCAACATATTAAGATCCGGCTGTAGCAGACGAATTCAGTAATGTATATAACTCAATATTTGATTTTTTGGGATAAGACACGTTTTGTAAATACAGGTTTCATATTACTTGTCTTTTTGTCCTTTCCAAACTAAAAACTTACACTAATAGTCATTATTTACATTATTTAAAAGTAGGTTGAAATGTCCTAACACCAAGTCCAAAACAGAGAGGATGAATACCTCTCTTTTACATATCAATCTACATTTCTTTCTAGGATCTCCACTTCCAGTGCTAATTTTACTACACACACAACAGTTTCTTTCTTTATTTCCAGGTAAAACGTGTCTATAGTAAGGTTACCTTCTATAAACCAATTACAACTATTTTTGTTTTAGTATAAGAGCGATCAATTGTGTTTCTGAACTAATAACCCTTTATTTTAAGAATGCACAAGTTTCCAATGGAATTCAATAATTAAACTCAGTATAAAATAATAGTAATTTTAATAAAATTTAAAATCAATAATACAGCAACGCCAAGCTATCTTTTTTACTTTGAATTTATTCTCAATTATTTCATATTTTTAACCCATCAAAGTTCACAAGTCCAGTCTTAAAATTAACAATCATTCAATAATTGTGTCCTTCAAGTTCTCAGTGCTAATGTTTTCAACACAAACTCAAAATAAAAATCTTCATTAAACTTCAAAATAAAATAATCTTCTTCAAATATAAAATGAAACAAATAATAAAATAAGACTTCTTCTCAAAATAAAAATCAAACAAATTAAGGTAATATTAATATTTAATATATGAACAAAGACAATGTCCAACCAGTTAAACTCAAAATTGTATCAATTTCAAACTACATATTTTCTGTAAATTTTCCAATTTACAAATTATTGAATTATCCAGAATTATCCACTTGGCTTTGAATGTTCCTTCAGGCTTGTATTCTATGACCCTCAAGTTAGTTACAAGAGGATCCCCCTTTTTTTTTACCTGGACGTATTGAAGACACAAACTGCAAAGTGTTGTATTTTCTGAAAAATGTGTGATCCAAATAGTTAACTTTGTAAGGCCTTGGATTAAGTCTAGCGGTTTTACACACCTCTACATACCCTGCAGGTGAATAAATTTCTCTATTGTGCAGCTTTCTTTCTATCACACTGTGCATAGAGTCACACTCCATTTGGGTGTGACCCTTTTCAAGGAATTTTTGAGTTATTATCAGTCCAGTTACACTACTAGTAAAAAGAAGTGCATTCGATAGTACACGATTCCTATTTTGGTAAGTACACCCCGTCGCTGTACAATATGACATGGTCATATTTTGATCTGTCCACCTCATTAACTAAGAAATGTGTGATTATCGATGCAAATTCATCTGCGTCCAGACCTACTTCATTTTCGTTCCAAATGTAACAAAATGCGTCATTAGTCTTCAGGTCATAGAAAGTGTAGTTATGAACTTTAAGTTTCATTTTATAGTACAAGGTTGAGGCCTTTAAAGAAGGACTTAAAAGTACAGCCTGCATGTCCATAGAGTACACAGCCGTTCTTTCATCTGTATTCCCTTTGTCAGCATCTTTTTCTGATCTTGCTTCATCTTTCTTTTTAATATGTTCTTCATACAACTCTTGTGTTAAGTTTCCTTTGTTAAATGAACAACATAGATCGCACTGATCCTTTTTAGGAGAAAACAATCCAAGATTTAATTCATCAAACAGAGAGTAAAACAAGCAGTCAGAAGCTATAAACTGATTTTTATTGGAATCATTATTCCTCCTTCCAAAATATTCCTCCCCCTTCATTCTCTTTGCTTTATTTTGTTCTGACTCCCATAATTGTTTCATAGGTTTTTTATTCCGTTTGCGTTTTCTTTGATTGTTTCATTGCCTCTCATTTCATGTTCTTTTTCTGCATTTGAATCGACTTCCTCCAAATCTGTTGGTTCATAGTTGTCATCGGCAATCTCCAAGTTATACATTACATTATCCTCCAAGTTGTAAAAGTCAGTAAAGAGCTTCAACTTCCAATCAGAACTGATCGTCTTACACTCGTTCTTACATTTGCAAATTGCCTGTAAAATAAAACCTATGTTAGTAGCTGACATTACTGAGTGTCAGCCACTTAGCCCTATATTTCAAGCCTTCAAAATTTCTTAACTATGTCTAACCTGTGTTCATTTCGTATTTCCTATGGTATTGAAACCCATGCCTTTTGATTTAAAAAGTTTTGATACACGACAGCGATGATATTATTATCCTTAATAACTATTAATCAATTAAAAAACACTTACCCTAGTACTAGGTTCTTCCTTAGCACTAACAATTTGTTTCTTCTTAGTTACGTATGCCAATCCTTTACTTCTCGTAATTTCATCTCTTTCATCTTAATTGAAGGCAATAGGAACAAGCATCTGTGGACGGTTGCCCAAACCCAATTATATGTTTTTCTGACATATAGGCGGAAAAAGTATTTTTTTACTCTTAAGGTTATTATCTTCACGTGTCTCATTGTACATCCTCCATAATCTATTTAGTGAGAGTTCACTAGGTAAGTAAACTCTTGAAGACCTTCCTCTACAATAATGTTTTTCGAGTGGTTTCAGTTTCTTAATGAATGCTGAGATAGCAGATCGCTTGGATTCATACTTGCTTGAGCGTCTATCGCCACCTCTTTTTTCTTGAAGTCTTTTCCCCTTCATATAGTGTGTTTTGCATAGATTCTGGAGTCTAGTTTTATAAATTCCTCCCAGAATATTTATAAATGTTTTTGGGCACACTGGAACTTTGGAAGGTGCACCAGGAGCAAGCGTGGCTTTTTTAAACATAATATTGAACTGTCATACCTTTTCTGCTGCTGTTTTCTTTGACTTGCCGGCTTCTTTTTGGTGTGTACTGGCGTTGCAGTATCTGAGAATAACTCCATGCTGAGTGATTTTGTCTGGAACCTCGTAAACAATATGATGAAAATGGTTTCACGTCTCGTTGGCTAAGTCTTGCACATTGGTAAGCTTTACTGTTATGACCACATGTAGGCATTCTTGGCAACATCTTTGGCTGATTTCTGAAAATAAAGCAAAACATCAGTTTTGTTACGTTAATTTATAAATTAATGCAATTAAATAATAAAGTGAGATCTAAGAATGATGACGTGTAAGCTAGGATAATGAGGTTATGATTTGCACGGTCATAATAAGAAACATATTTATTTACCTTTTTTTCTTCTCTTTGGTCTTTTTCCAGTTTTCAGGATGACGCCCTTTCAATCTAGCTTCTCCAGGAGAAGCTTTTCTTATTAAACTGTCTTCCATTTCTCACAAACAATGAAACTAGTAGCAATAATTAACCTAGTAACATGAACAATGCTTCTACAGTCAGTCAAGAGTCAAGAGATTTTCCAGATGCTGGGCTCTATTACACAAAAAAAATGACACAAACGTCTGTAAAATGCAGGCTAGCCAAATTTAGGTTACATTCAACACAAAATAATCTTGAAACTAAATTAAATTACAGACTTTATTGTAATTTTTTGTCAGTAGTAAAAGATCTGAATGGATAAGACTCATTTTGGAAAATTAAATATTAATTACCAATATTTTTGGAACAGGATAAGACTTTGTTTGAAACATAATGGATAAGACGTGTTTTGGAACAAACTGTAAGAGGATAAGACACGTTATGGAAAACTTTTAATATTTCAACATGAAATATTATTTGATAAGAACTTTTTTGGAACAAACAGCCAACATATTAAGATCCGGCTGTAGCAGACGAATTCAGTAATGTATATAACTCAATATTTGATTTTTTGGGATAAGACACGTTTTGTAAATACAGGTTTCATATTACTTGTCTTTTTGTCCTTTCCAAACTAAAAACTTACACTAATAGTCATTATTTACATTATTTAAAAGTAGGTTGAAATGTCCTAACACCAAGTCCAAAACAGAGAGGATGAATACCTCTCTTTTACATATCAATCTACATTTCTTTCTAGGATCTCCACTTCCAGTGCTAATTTTACTACACACACAACAGTTTCTTTCTTTATTTCCAGGTAAACGTGTCTATAGTAAGGTTACCTTCTATAAACCAATTACAACTATTTTTGTTTTAGTATAAGAGCGATCAATTGTGTTCTGAACTAATAACCCTTTATTTTAAGAATGCACAAGTTCCAATGGAATTCAATAATTAAACTCAGTATAAAATAATAGTAATTTCAATAAAATTTAAAATCAATAATACAGCAACGCCAAGCTATCTTTTTTACTTTGAATTTATTCTCAATTATTTCATATTTTTAACCCATCAAAGTTCACAAGTCCAGTCTTAAAATTAACAATCATTCAATAATTGTGTCCTTCAAGTTCTCAGTGCTAATGTTTTCAACACAAACTCAAAATAAAAATCTTCATTAAACTTCAAAATAAAAATAATCTTCTTCAAATATAAAATGAAACAAATAATAAAATAAGACTTCTTCTCAAAATAAAAATCAAACAAATTAAGGTAATATTAATATTTAATATATGAACAAAGACAATGTCCAACCAGTTAAACTCAAAATTGTATCAATTTCAAACTACATATTTTCTGTAAATTTCCAATTTACAAATTATTGAATTATCCAGAATTATCCACTTGGCTTTGAATGTTCCTTCAGGCTTGTATTCTATGACCCTCAAGTTAGTTACAAGAGGATCCCCCTTTTTTTTACCTGGACGTATTGAAGACACAAACTGCAAAGTGTTGTATTTTCTGAAAAATGTGTGATCCAAATAGTTAACTTTGTAAGGCCTTGGATTAAGTCTAGCGGTTTTACACACCTCTACATACCCTGCAGGTGAATAAATTTCTCTATTGTGCAGCTTTCTTTCTATCACACTGTGCATAGAGTCACACTCCATTTGGGTGTGACCCTTTTCAAGGAATTTTTGAGTTATTATCAGTCCAGTTACACTACTAGTAAAAAGAAGTGCATTCGATAGTACACGATTCCTATTTTGGTAAGTACACCCGTCGCTGTACAATATGACATGGTCATATTTTGATCTGTCCACCTCATTAACTAAGAAATGTGTGATTATCGATGCAAATTCATCTGCGTCCAGACCTACTTCATTTTCGTTCCAAATGTAACAAAATGCGTCATTAGTCTTCAGGTCATAGAAAGTGTAGTTATGAACTTTAAGTTTCATTTTATAGTACAAGGTTGAGGCCTTTAAAGAAGGACTTAAAAGTACAGCCTGCATGTCCATAGAGTACACAGCCGTTCTTTCATCTGTATTCCCTTTGTCAGCATCTTTTTCTGATCTTGCTTCATCTTTCTTTTTAATATGTTCTTCATACAACTCTTGTGTTAAGTTTCCTTTGTTAAATGAACAACATAGATCGCACTGATCCTTTTTAGGAGAAAACAATCCAAGATTTAATTCATCAAACAGAGAGTAAAACAAGCAGTCAGAAGCTATAAACACGTCCTGGGTATGACGTTAAACTGCCTCTTCCCACCTAACCATTTCCTAATTCCTACCAAATCCCCCTCCAGGGTCTTTTAAGTACCCGTCCTCTGACCGTTCCAGTGCATGGCTCGCTGGGAGTGCTTAAGCCGGCACTAGATGCCCTATCTGGTGTCGGTGAGAGCTGATGTGAGCTTGTCTCTGCCGAGGCGTAAGTCATGTACTGGTTCAGAAGCCAGCCACTTCGGTCCTTGGTCAGGAAGTGTTCAGTAGGCAGGGGTGTCGGAGCCCCTGTTGCCACGTGCGAGTCCAAGTTGTGCGCGTATTCCCGACTTGGTAATCGATGGAAACCGGGCCTCGGGGAACTGAGGTAGGGTTGTCCCCCAAGCTACGGTCTGTGGGACACCCGAGGGCATGCCCGCTCCCGGTGAATCGGCCCGCACTACTTAACACGATGCGCTGGTGACCTTATCTATGGATATTACAATCACACCACCCTTAGGGCAAGAATTCGGAGAAAGAGATCCTAATGATCCAGAGAAAAAGCGACAGTTGTCGGATTCTGAAAATGAATCATACATAAAACAAAGGAAAGTGGAAGAAAAAGTAAACGCAGAAAATATGAACGTTCCAACTCCACTATACCTAATCGTTAGCCATAAGGATGAGGGCAAAACTCTAACGAAGGTTAGTCCTTTCTTAATAAACAAAGCTTTAGTTTCCTCAGGCGGTCAGCCTAAATCTGTAAGCAAACTGAGAAATGGAACTATCTTGGTGGAGGCTGCAAACTACATCCAAGCCAGGAAGTTCCTTCAGATGACAAGCTTTTTTGATCAGGTGGAAGTCGTCGTTCAACCGCACTCCTCACTGAACACCTCCAAGGGGATCGTCTTCTGCCGTGACCTGATGGAGTGTAGTGAGGAAGAACTCAAGGACGAGCTGCAATGCGAAATGGTAACCGATGTGGTCAGGATGCTTCGGACGGAGAATGGGAAAAAGGTTCCTACTCCTGGTCTAATTCTGACCTTTGCTTTTCCCCAACCTCCAAAAACTATTAAGGCTGGGTACTTGTCCCTGACTGTACGGCCATACTTTAAAAATCCGCAGCGGTGTTTCCGTTGTCAGAGATTCGGGCACTCTACTAAGACGTGCTCGGGCCCTGAGACTTGTTCCCGTTGCGGCGATGAAGGCCACCAAGAGGAAGGTTGCAAGAACGACGTCAGATGCGTGAACTGTAAGGGCAAACACGCGGCCACTTCGAAGGAGTGTAGAGTTTACTTAGAGGAAAAGGAAGTATTGAAGATCGTTACTCTTAACAAACTCTCCTTTAACGAAGCCCGCAAAGAGTACAGGAGAAGAATCGCTCCAACCCCTAAAAAGGGAGTCTCATACTCCGAAGCTGCTTCAGCCCCAGTCCAATCCGCACAGTGCCCGTCATGTACCGCCTTGGAGGGTATGGTGCTCAATTTAAACAGAGCAGGTTGCTGCTTTGGTTAAGCAGCTTGCAGCCGGTACCGGACAACATCCGTTGGCATCCACCAGTAATCCTTCCCAAGCAGTCCACACGCCCCTTACAAAGTCCAGCACACAGATGCAAGCTCGCTCAACAGTTACTCCTACTTTCAGAGATAGGGTGCAACAAAATACGAAACCCGCCTTATCTTTGGAAGAGAGGAAAAAACTCGCCGACAAACTAAAAAAGAACATACAAGCAAAATCAGAACATAGATCTAAATTCTTAGTGAAAAAGACTAATCCATCCTCGTCCAGATCCTCCCAATTATCACTTGATGATGATATGGTTGAGGACCCTTTGGAGATACAGACAGAGTTCCAAACTGTTCAAGGTAACTTCCGTCCTGTATCTAAACAAAGAAAAAAAATTACGATGAACTAGCACAAAATAAAATATATAATATAATATAAAATGCTGTTACAATGGAATATTAATGGTTTGAGAAGCCACTTTGAAGACTTTAAATTACTTCTAAAGACAAAAAAACCTAAAGTTATTTGCCTACAAGAGACAAAATTGTCTCCTCATACTCGTTTCAAACAAAATGGTTATGACATCTTTCGCCTAGATCATCACCAACAAATTGCCTGTGGAGGTGTGGCTATTCTAGCAGATTCTTCTGTTAATGCTAGAGCCTTGAACATCGTCACAAACCTCCAGGCAGTAGCAGTATCAATCGATGTTCCGTTTAAATTAACCATCTGCTCCATATATATTCCACCTTCCCCTTTTGATTTATCTCTTGATGATCTACGTGATCTGTACAGCCAACTCCCTTCTCCTTTCTTGATGGTTGGTGATTTCAATGCACACCATCGCTCTTGGGGTTCCAGCCATTCTGATCGGAGGGGTAACATGGTTGCGGGATTGTGGGATGAAGTGGCAGCGGTCATTCTCAATGACGAGTCGGCCACTTACATGTGCCCTAGGACTGGCATATGGTCGGCAATCGACCTGTCAGTCTGCAGTCCGGTCGTGGCAACTCGAGTGCATTGGTCCGTACTTCCCGACCTGTCAGGGAGTGACCATGCGCCCATTGCCGTGGCTTTTCAATCCTTTCCGTCTTTGACAGGCAAGTGTCCCAGGTGGAAAATTAAGAGGGCTGACTGGAACGAGTACAAAAAGAACATAGTTTCTCAAACTACTAATATCGAATTAAACGACATAAATACAGCCACTGAATTATTTACATCTAATATTATAACATCCGCAGAGCGAAGCATTCCAAAATCCTCGGGTTCACCAAACAAACGCCAGGTTTCTTGGTGGTCTGAAGAATGTTCGGCGGCTCTAAAGGAACGTCGAAAATGTTTAAGACAATTCAACAGATCACCGAATGAAGAAAATTTAAGTAGGTACAGAAGAGCACGGGCAAAAGCAAGACAGGTTTTTTAGACAAAGACGGCGGCAGTCCTGGCTGGACTACACAGATCAAATAAAACGTACTACTCCTGCATCTGATGTTTGGAGGAAGCTTCGATCTGTTTGCTGTAAGACCTCCCCACCTGCTCTTATTGCTCTGAAAAATGGTACCGATGTGGTAACTGATCCCTTGACAGTTTCTAATTTACTCGGCTCACATTTTGCGGAAATTTCAAAAACGTCATCTTACAATAGGGAGTTTCAAAATTTCATAACAAATACAGAAAGACATGCTTTAAATTTAAATATTAATAACAACTCTCCTTTAAACCTTCCCTTTACCATTGATGAACTCGATTCATCACTAAAGGCGACATCAAATTCTGCTCCAGGTCCCGATAACATACATTATGCCATGTTGCGGAACCTGACGGAGGATGGAAAACAAGATCTTCTAAAATTATATAATAGAATATATTTAGAACACACATTCCCTAATTCTTGGCGTCGCTCACACATTATCGCTCTCCAAAAACCGGGCCAAGATAGAACTTCTCCAGGAAGCTATAGACCAATTTCGCTTACTAGCAGTCTCTGCAAAGTACTGGAAAGGATGGTCAACAGACGTCTTGTTTGGTTTCTGGAGAAAAATAATCTTCTCTCACCTTCCCAGTGCGGATTCCGACAAGGCCGGTCTACAAGTGACCATCTACTTGCCTTGGAATCGGCAATCTTGAATTCCTTTATTGAAAGAAAACAGTTGATCGCGGTATTCTTCGACATTTCCAAGGCTTACGGCAAAGCTTGGAGAAGGGGGATATTAAATGCTTTAATATCTTGGGGTGTAGGGGGCCACATGGTTTCTTTCATACAGGGCTTCTTGTCGGAAAGAACCATACAGGTCAAACTTGGGACAACCATTTTCCGATTCATTCACGCTGGAAAATGGTATTCCACAAGGTAGCGTTCTAAGCTGTACCCTTTTTGCTATTGCAATCAATAACATCTCATCCTGCGTTACCCCTCCTGTGCGCTGTTCTTTGTTTGTAGATGATTTCTCTATATACATCTCTACAAAGAGGCTAGCGGTGGGGGAGAGAGCGTTACAGCTTACCATCAACAGGCTTGAGCAGTGGTGCGGAGTTACGGGTTTTTCTTTTTCGCCACCTAAAACAAAAGCCATCGTTTTCTCCAGAATGCGTACCGTTGAGCAGCCAACGCTCTCTTTGCTGGGTCAGAGAATCTCTACTTGTGACAATATCAGATTCCTGGGTCTCACATTTGATACCCGGCTAACTTGGGTGCCTCACCTGAAAGACCTAAAAGATCGATGCGTGAAGCGCTTGAACATACTGAGAGCTTTAAGCGGAACAAAATGGGGGGCTGACAGGACATGCATGCTCAGGTTCTACAAAGCCACCATTCGTTCCTGTCTAGATTATGGATGTCAAGCATATGGGTCCGCAAGACCCAGTGCTCTCAAAATGCTTGACCCAGTCCATAATTCTGCTTTAAGACTGGCCACTGGAGCTTTTCGATCTTCTCCTATTAACAGTCTTCTCGCAGAAACGGGAGAACCCCCTCTTTCGCATAGACGACAACAACTGTCCCTAAACTATGTTCACGCTCTTTCAGGGAAGCCAGAAAACCCTGCGTTTGAACCGGTCCTGCGAAATCCACTCTATAATTCTTTCCTAGCGAGACCAAATCTTCCTTCACCCTTAGGCGTTAGGGCCAAATCCTACGCTTATGAAATAGGCCTAAACGATTACCAGTTTAAAATCGTTCATCAATGTGATATCCCACCTTGGAGCGTCTCAATGCCAAAAATTATTTTAAATCTCTCTAGGTTTAAAAAAGTCTCCACTCCAGAAACAGTCTACCAACAAGAATTCCGTCAAATACTAGGCAGCCTCGCACCTTGCGATGTTGTCTATACTGACGGGTCAAAGGAACGTTGTAGAACTGGATGTGCTTTCGTCACTGGGGTAAGACGATACGGATTTCGTCTCCCCAACGACTCTTCCATTTTCACGGCCGAATTAACAGCCATCCAAAAGGCCCTAAATATAACGTTTCCTATGACTAAAAAATTGGTTATCTGCAGCGACTCCCTTAGTGGTATACAAGCCATCAGCGACATGTTTTCAAAACACATCATCATCCGCGAAATATGGCACTCTTTGTCTTCCCTTCAGTCCGAAGGTGTTGCTGTCTTCCTTGTCTGGGTACCTGGACACATTGGAGTATCCGGAAACGAGCTGGCAGATAGAGGAGCTAAGGAAGCATTACAACTCCAGCCTTACACCGCACGGATGATTTCTTCCGACATTATCCCGGTGGTGAAGGGCAAACTGAAAGCCAAATGGAATAGCGATTGGCGGGTAGTCGTCAACAACAAGTTACGGCTTATTAAAGACTGCGTTGGACTCTGGGAAACAGCGAACCGCCTGAGTCGTCGTGAGGAGGTTGTGTTGTGTCGCCTGCGGCTAGGCCACACGCTTCTCACACATGGCTTCCTCATGAGTAGAGATGATCCTGCGGTCTGCGTCACATGTGACACTGTCATTACTGTCAAACATGTGCTTGTTGACTGCCCTCGCTATTCGGTACATAGGCGCAACTCGAATCTGCCGGCTTCGTTGAACGATATTCTTTGTGATGACGAGACGGCAACTCAAAGATTGCTGTGTTTTCTGAATGCAACGTCGCTGATTAATAAAATATAATTTAATGTTAAACTTATTTATTCAGATTATCTATTGTTGTTAATATTTATAAATTTTATTATTTATTTTATGTATCATTATCTTGACAGCTGCCAAATTAGCCCCTTTACAGCTAACTTGGTGGCAGTAAATTGTGTTAAGTTTTTACAGTCTATTTAACACTGTTATGTACCTTGTCCTTATTTATGTTCTATTTATCTTTTAGTCCTCATATAGGTTAAGACCTCTCTACAGTCTTTCCCTTGTTATATTTATTGTTATCTAGTTTTAAGTATAAATTATTTACTCACCTACTTGTCGTAATTCCTATTTTTGTTATATACAATGTAATCTGTGTATATCTAATTGACACTACCAGATACGAGTAGGTGTCAATTCTTTCTTGAGGGCAATGATAACCTCAGCGTTTTTTGCCCCTTATAAAAAAAAAAAAAAAAAAAAAAAAAAGAAGCTATAAACTGATTTTTATTGGAATCATTATTCCTCCTTCCAAAATATTCCTCCCCGTTTGCGTTTTCTTTGATTGTTTCATTGCCTCTCATTTCATGTTCTTTTTCTGCATTTGAATCGACTTCCTCCAAATCTGTTGGTTCATAGTTGTCATCGGCAATCTCCAAGTTATACATTACATTATCCTCCAAGTTGTAAAAGTCAGTAAAGAGCTTCAACTTCCAATCAGAACTGATCGTCTTACACTCGTTCTTACATTTGCAAATTGCCTGTAAAATAAAACCTATGTTAGTAGCTGACATTACTGAGTGTCAGCCACTTAGCCCTATATTTCAAGCCTTCAAAATTTCTTAACTATGTCTAACCTGTGTTCATTTCGTATTTCCTATGGTATTGAAACCCATGCCTTTTGATTTAAAAAGTTTTGATACACGACAGCGATGATATTATTATCCTTAATAACTATTAATCAATTAAAAAAACACTTACCCTAGTACTAGGTTCTTCCTTAGCACTAACAATTTGTTTCTTCTTAGTTACGTATGCCAATCCTTTACTTCTCGTAATTTCATCTCTTTCATCTTAATTGAAGGCAATAGGAACAAGCATCTGTGGACGGTTGCCCAAACCCAATTATATGTTTTTCTGACATATAGGCGGAAAAAGTATTTTTTTACTCTTAAGGTTATTATCTTCACGTGTCTCATTGTACATCCTCCATAATCTATTTAGTGAGAGTTCACTAGGTAAGTAAACTCTTGAAGACCTTCCTCTACAATAATGTTTTTCGAGTGGTTTCAGTTTCTTAATGAATGCTGAGATAGCAGATCGCTTGGATTCATACTTGCTTGAGCGTCTATCGCCACCTCTTTTTTCTTGAAGTCTTTTCCCCTTCATATAGTGTGTTTTGCATAGATTCTGGAGTCTAGTTTTATAAATTCCTCCCAGAATATTTATAAATGTTTTTGGGCACACTGGAAACTTTGGAAGGTGCACCAGGAGCAAGCGTGGCTTTTTTAACATAATATTGAACTGTCATACCTTTTCTGCTGCTGTTTTCTTTGACTTGCCGGCTTCTTTTTGGTGTACTGGCGTTGCAGTATCTGAGAATAACTCCATGCTGAGTGATTTTGTCTGGAACCTCGTAAAACAATATGATGAAAATGGTTCACGTCTCGTTGGCTAAGTCTTGCACATTGGTAAGCTTTACTGTTATGACCACATGTAGGCATTCTTGGCAACATCTTTGGCTGATTTCTGAAAATAAAGCAAAACATCAGTTTTGTTACGTTAATTTATAAGTTAATGCAATTAAATAATAAAGTGAGATCTAAGAATGATGACGTGTAAGCTAGGATAATGAGGTTATGATTTGCACGGTCATAATAAGAAACATATTTATTTACCTTTTTTTCTTCTCTTTGGTCTTTTTCCAGTTTTCAGGATGACGCCCTTTCAATCTAGCTTCTCCAGGAGAAGCTTTTCTTATTAAACTGTCTTCCATTTCTCACAAACAATGAAACTAGTAGCAATAATTAACCTAGTAAACATGAACAATGCTTCTACAGTCAGTCAAGAGTCAAGAGATTTTCCAGATGCTGGGCTCTATTACACAAAAAAATGACACAAACGTCTGTAAAATGCAGGCTAGCCAAATTTAGGTTACATTCAACACAAAATAATCTTGAAACTAAATTAAATTACAGACTTTATTGTAATTTTTTGTCAGTAGTAAAAGATCTGAATGGATAAGACTCATTTTGGAAAATTAAATATTAATTACCAATATTTTTGGAACAGGATAAGACTTTGTTTGAAACATAATGGATAAGACGTGTTTTGGAACAAACTGTAAGAGGATAAGACACGTTATGGAAAACTTTTAATATTTCAACATGAAATATTATTTGATAAGAACTTTTTTGGAACAAACAGCCAACATATTAAGATCCGGCTGTAGCAGACGAATTCAGTAATGTATATAACTCAATATTTGATTTTTTGGGATAAGACACGTTTTGTAAATACAGGTTTCATATTACTTGTCTTTTTGTCCTTTCCAAACTAAAAACTTACACTAATAGTCATTATTTACATTATTTAAAAGTAGGTTGAAATGTCCTAACACCAAGTCCAAAACAGAGAGGATGAATACCTCTCTTTTACATATCAATCTACATTTCTTTCTAGGATCTCCACTTCCAGTGCTAATTTTACTACACACACAACAGTTTCTTTCTTTATTTCCAGGTAAGTGTTCCATACTGTAACGTGTCTATAGTAAGGTTACCTTCTATAAACCAATTACAACTATTTTTGTTTTAGTATAAGAGCGATCAATTGTGTTCTGAACTAATAACCCTTTATTTTAAGAATGCACAAGTTCCAATGGAATTCAATAATTAAACTCAGTATAAAATAATAGTAATTTCAATAAAATTTAAAATCAATAATACAGCAACGCCAAGCTATCTTTTTTACTTTGAATTTATTCTCAATTATTTCATATTTTTAACCCATCAAAGTTCACAAGTCCAGTCTTAAAATTAACAATCAATCAATCATTCAATAATTGTGTCCTTCAAGTTCTCAGTGCTAATGTTTTCAACACAAACTCAAAATAAAAATCTTCATTAAACTGTACCGTTTTTATAGCACATATATTTTAAATTTATATGGAGCAAATACTTTATAAATTAAACAACTTTTCGGAAATACTTGCTTTATTCCGAAATTTAAGTTCACCCAAAAAGTTTACAAAGTTTACAAAACTTTTGATTCAATTTTCTTCAAATGTCACTCAATCGAACAAATCTAATTAAGAGTCTGATTAAAAGATATTAAAATTAAAATTAAACTAAAAATGTATACTTCTCCAAAAATGGTTTTAAATTAACAAAACAAAATAAAAAAGTTCTCTTCTCAAAATACTCAAAAATTAATATAACACAAAACTTGATATTTACTTTATGACCAAAATTTAATTCACAATACTTCAAAAAATTGAATTAAATTTTCAGACTCTGAAAGATGGGAAACTTTAGAAATTTTAATTACAGTATTATAAAATAAAAGATATTAACTATACGCTGGTACGGGACTTACTACTTTGAAGATTACGGAGGCAGATCGCAAAATAAAACGCACTAAAAAATTTAAATACTTGAACTTGAATTTACACGCGATAAATAATTACTCTAAATCCCAACTATAGGGTTAGAGGAAGAAAACTTCAGCTTCGACCGGTACACCTTCTCGTCGTGGCTTCAAGACTCGACTGACCACTCCTGTCCCTCTCCAGGCTTGCCGGGTCGGAACGTAGACCGATCAGCTGATTACCGGTTCAACTAAACAAACAATGTCCACGCACCGCGTCTAGTTAGCAGGAGCCTACTTCCTACCGCGATTCAGCATAAAGAATTAGAACTATGGTACAAAAACTTCAAAATAAAATAATCTTCTTCAAATATAAAATGAAACAAATAATAAAATAAGACTTCTTCTCAAAATAAAAATCAAACAAATTAAGGTAATATTAATATTTAATATATGAACAAAGACAATGTCCAACCAGTTAAACTCAAAATTGTATCAATTTCAAACTACATATTTTCTGTAAATTTCCAATTTACAAATTATTGAATTATCCAGAATTATCCACTTGGCTTTGAATGTTAAATTTAGGAACTTGTTAAAATATATATAGAATTCCAGAACATTAAATAAATTTTCTTTTTCAGTAGGCTATTCCTGATTTAACCTAATTGAACAGGAAAATATCATCAAGTAATTTTCTATTTAAATATTAAATTCTAACTTTCACAGTACCTCACACATCTCATGAAGACTTCACCAACAAACAAAAATAACTATAATAGATTAACCAATTGAAAAAAACAAACTTTAAATTTTGAGAAGAATTTTAATCTTAATACTCAACCTTCCTACCGAAAAATCAATACGGCAAGAATAGGCTATCACTTTACACGAACTTCTCTCTCTGAGCACACAGCAAAGAATCCCCCGAAAACGTGGTTGAATCCACCGGAAGGATCTAGAAATCCCTCCCACCATCTAATCAACCTATCATTGGCCAATCAAAATTGAGCAAACACAATGTCTGAATTGGATAGTACCTATCCAACCCAGACCTGTAACCTATGCTCAATACCTAGATACAAAAGGAAGCTTCTAGCATTCCTCGAACCCGAATCGACAAGAAATTCAGCACTGCTGGAAGGATCACAATCTTACAATTCACTTATTATATTAATTCACAATTCTCTTGATAAAAATATAAAGATTCCTATAAATAATTAAATAATATAGGAAGCATCCTATACATACCAAAACCATTCACTCCATTTCCACCGGCCATATTTCGAGGTTGATTGTTTGTGTCAAGCCATTCTTGGAATAGGTCTTCAATTATGCTTATTGTAAACTGAAGCCTTGACAACTGTTTCCCAGTGCAATTCTCTTTGTACACTATGTAACAATTCAAAATCATGCGGGCAAATACATTGAAAGTTACCTTTTTCCAATATTTGAATGTTCTTAGCTCATCCAGGTAACAGTACATCTGATCTGATCCATCTACTCCTCCTATGTACTTATTGTACTGATCAATCGTGATAAGTTTCATTTGTATTTCATCTCCATTGTGTCTCTTTTTTACATTTTCCACAAATTTTACTGCACCTTTTGTGGAGAAAAGGATTACAGGTTTCTTTTGAGATTTTTTTGTCCCTATAGGCTAACATAAGTACGTTATCATTTCTCATATACATCTCTTGACCAACATTCAACTTTACCTTTATTTGATCAGGAATCCCCTTCCTATTTCTTCTGATAGTCCCGGTTATATAAGTTGATTTGCTGAATAAATATTTAGCTAATGACATGGAACTGAAAAAATTGTCTACAAACAAGTGGTAGCCTTTCCCTAAGTATTGTCCGATGTTCAGTAGCCTTATAACAATTCTATAAACAAGTCCATGTTCAGTATGTTCATCCTCATCCCTTTTACCCTTGTAGCATGTAAATCCTAGGCAATACTTAGAAAAGGAATCGCATATCATCCACAACTTGATATCCCATTTATGGTGGTGTCTATTAAGGAGATATTGTAGCAGCTGTGAATGATTTTTTGTTCCGACAAGACTTTCATCGATGGAAAGTTCTTTATGTGGAATATAATAAGTCCTGAACAGTCTATTGACATGTTTTAACAATGGTTGAAACTTTCCAGCAGGATCATACACAGGTTCACCAGTTTTAGGGAGGGTATAGTTATCAACTAAATGAAAAACTTGGAGGATGGCTTCAAAACGGTTTCGGCTGAACATCTCAGGAAACCAAGGACTTGACTGCGACTAGTGTTCCTTGACCCATTAAATTATGGCGTTACCAGCGCAGACATTAAAGCTCAGATTAAAACCAAAATAAAACTCCAGTGGATTGAATGTTGGCCAGCAATAGAAAATAATAAACTAAGGACCATTAAAAATAGTATCTCGCCTTGGTCTAGTTCGCTTCGCACCAGTCGTCGTGAGGTAGTGCTGTGCCGTCTTCGGATAGGACACACGTTCCTGACGCATCGCTTTCTTATGAATTGCGGTGAGCCCCCTTTGTGCCCTTTTTGTAACGTGGTTGTAACAGTGAAACATATTTTGTTGGAATGCAACCACTATTCTCAACAGAGAAGTACATATCTCCTCCCTGCAACTCTCTCCCAGAGCATTCTAGCACTAGGTGACAAATTTTGGTGGTTTTGCATGTAGTCATTGGCATAGCGATTAGTCTCAGTAACAAAAGTTTGGAGTAAATTTAGAATAAAAATTAAATTGAAATATTGAATAGGCTTTGCATCACCTTGAGGCCTTGAGGACAGTGTTTTGGGCATTTCAGTGAAAACAAAGTTTGTACTATTGCCAGAGTCATCATTTCCATTAGTTATTCTCCAATTACAGTCTTTAGGAATCGCTTGATTGCCTAATCGGGCTCTATTGTTGAGTTGATTTGTAATTTTATTAGGCCTAGGGTTAGCTAAATTATTTTGATCGGCAACAAAAGTATCTGGCAGAATATGAGGAGGCCTACCCCTTGGTCTACCGCTAGGCCTACTTGTAGAAGTAGATGGTAACTGTTCTTCGTCTGATGAATAGCCTAAATTATCCGACAACACAAAGGGTCTTCATCGGTATCATCCACAATACTACATGAACAATACTAATATGTTCATCTTCACAAGAATCAGAGTCTACAGCTGATTCCTCTGATTCTAAAATATTGTCTAAATATCCATCAAATACAACATTCACTTCCGTTTCATTTAGTCTACTAAATAAAGTATTTTCACTAACTGGTGACTTTTCTCGCCCTCGTTTACTCATTTTACAACATAAATATAATTAATACATATAAAACGTTCTTCAGAAAACATTATACACAAACAAATATAAACGTAAACACCACGATGCAGACGGCTTGTTACACTACGACACAGAATGATCGTCGGAGCAGCTGCTACCACCAGTCAAAACAACAAAGCAAATAACTGTGCCAAAGAGTATTAAAACACTTTATAACTTATAATCCAACTATTAAACTATCGAATAGTCGAATTTCACACGATTTACTTATTTTATAAGCCGACTATCGTAAATAAAACGGAACGTACTAGTAATACAGACGCTTCGCCAAAATGGCTGACGTACGTGTAGAAGGTTGGCGTGCAGAGGGTTAAGAAGTCATTTAGAGGATTTAAAACTACTTAGAAATACAAAAAGGCCTAAAATATTATGTATTTGAGAAACCAAATTAGGTCCTCACATACCATTTAAAATCAATAGTTATGACATTTTTCGTTTAGATCACTAGCAAGAGATAGCCTGTGGCGGTGTTGCGTTTCTTTCGGATTCTTTTTTGAACGCCAGAGTCTTGAACATCGTTACAAATCTACAAGGAATTATAATAACAATAAACAGTCCTATTAAAATAACATTCTGCTCTATATACATCCCACCTCTACCTTACGACCTGGTCCTTGACGATCTGCGTGATCTAACCAACCAGGCTCACTATCCGTTCTAAAGACTACATTGAAAAAATAAAGAGAACTACTCTTACGTCTGATCTTTGGAAAAAAAAACTACGTTCAGTTTGCAGCAGGCCCTCTCCACCTTCCAAAATTGGTCTAGAACGTCGCGGTGATATAGTGACAGATACTTAAACAGTTGCCAACTTGTTTTCGGCTCACTTTGAGCAAGTTTCTAAGATGTCATCGTATTGCCTCGACTTTCAACATTTTAAAGCTGCTTAGGAAAGGTTACCTATTTAAATCGAAACAACGACTCCCCTTTAAACCTCCCCTTTACTATAAACGAACTCGATTTGTCCCTTAAGGCCACATCAAACTCCACACCAGGTCCTGACAGTATACATTATTCCATGTTGCGGAACCTGACGGAGGAAACAAAGAAAGACCTTTTAACTTTATATAACAGAATTTACTTAGAAAATTATTTCTTACATTTTGGCGTTGTCCACATATTATCGCTCTACATATACCGGGCCAGGATATAGCGTCTCCAAGTAGCTATCGGCCTATATCACTTACTAGTTGCCTCTGCAATGTCCTTGAAATTGGTCAATAGAAGGCTTGTGTGGTATTTGGAAAAAAATCTGGCGACTGCTCAGTGTGGATTTCGGCAGGGTAGGTCTACTGCTTACCATCTGTTGTGCCTGGAGACGTCCATCCTAAACTCCTTTATTCAAAGAAAACACTGCTGTTTTCTTTTACTTGTTGAAAGCCTATGACACTACATGGAGAAGGGGTATTATAAATCTTAAAAACAAATGTTTAAAACTCCTTGAGAGCTCTGAGCGGGACAAATTGGGGGGGGGGGGGGGGCTGACCGGAGCTGCTTGCTCAAATCTGTTACAATGCCACTATTCGTTTCTGCCTATATCAGGGTTGCCATGCTTACGGATCAGCAAAAGCAAATGTTCTTAAAAGTTTAAATACAGTTCAAAACTCTTTCTTTTTCTTTTTTTTAAAAAAAAAAAGTAGAGACCGATCCCCTTTTAAGCCTTTCTGTCCGTCCTCATGGGCCACTGGCCTGTGCGAGGATATTATAAAACACAATAAGGGGGAGAGTCGATACAGTACAAGGTCGATGGTACTGATAAAAAGTGCAACGGTCACAGACAGGATTTGAACCAGCGCTATCTCTAACTCAGACCCAAAGTCCAACGACTTAAGGCCATTTCACACCGCATGTAGCGTGCGTGGCTGGATGTACGCGATGCCGGCTATGCTAGCGATGCGCCAATTCACACCGCCGCGAGGGTTGCGATGCTATGCTGGTAGCTACGTTTACGTCAGTATTCAGGAAGATGTCTGCTCCGACAGTCTCATGGTGCGAGTCTGGGTTTTCTTTCGGATTACCCTGGTTCGATGACAGCAGCAGCAGTAGTGATGATGATGAGTTGATTTTGTTATATAGTGTATCATCGAGAAACGAGTGGGTACATCGCATCAATAGAAAAAGAAAGAGTTTTGGTGAATATCACCACTTGATGAGTGATCTTGAGGCTGATGATGAAAAATTTAGGACTTATTTTAGGTTGTCGTGAACAGTTCGACGAAGTCCTGGCAATGGTTGATGGTGACATAAAGAAAAATAATACAAACTACAGGGAGGCAATTTCTAGCCGGGAGCGGCTGGCAATTTGCTTGAGGTAAGAAAAAAGTCTCTTATTTTGACAACATTATTTTAATAAGAATAATAGACAGGCTACATTACTTTAAATACAAACAATTTAAAATTACAATAACATTAAAATAAGAAAATTTTGTAAAAGTGATTTTCAGCTATTGTCTGTGTTAACTTAATAATCATAATATAAGAAAAACTGAGTTGCCAAAAAAAAAAAGTATTTAATGATTTCAATATACTGTAAAGGTAAATATTAAGAATGAAAAAGCCCTGTTGTTGGTGTGTCCGTTCCCTCTGAGTCACAACCGATGACTGCCGGCACGCCACCCACCTAAACCACAGGCTGAGCGCCTGCGGGAAAGGGAGCACTGTGCCGACAGGCACCGAGCTGTTTTAAACTGTGAGGAAAATACGGCACACGAGGTGGTGGCCCCCAGAAGGAGGTGCCACCCCTCAATATTTAATTATATAAATCAAGTACAAAATAATAAAGAACTTGAGACTACAAAAATGGACTCATCTCGCATGATGAAAGAAAAGAGACGGTGCCTGTAATAAAGGACTTACTAAAAAAAGACCTCATAAAGGATTTACTAAATATTTTATATATTAATTATAACAAATGTCATCATTGAGTGAAGATAAAATATATCCAGTCTGGGAAAGAGATGTCTCATTGTTTCCTGGGATCGGAGCAGTTGACTGTCGAGACTGAAGTGTAGGTGAAGGCGAAGCTGATGAAAATGGTTGTGATTGTATACTTGTGGAGGGGGATGGAGTGGCAACAAACAACTGCTGTGAAGTAGACCCACAAGCAGAGGTACAGTTCCATTCATGTTGCTCTTCCGCTCTACAAATGCTACTTAACAAATCCATTTTTATTTTGTTTTGTAATTGGCGGGGTAATTTCCGAACCGATTGGGCAGCACTAGCAAAAAATAAGTCTATATCATCAGGAATGCTTTTAGCTCGAGTTTTTTTATTGCATTCTTTATTTTGCATATAAGCCAACACTTTGTCAACGCCTCTTAGTGATCGGTTTCTTCGTTCTTTTACCGTGGAAGTCATTTCACTTGCGTTTTCAGCATCATCGGCCATACTTTCCCCGTCAATGTCATCTTGTTGCTCGGATAAATTGCTCTGCTGTTCCCAATGATTCGAATGTTCCTCGATTTCATCCGGCATGGGAATGTTAGAGTCGCTCCTGAAAATAAATAAAATACAATAGTAGTCGGTCCTATTTTAGAAATTATTAGTTTGCGACTAAAATCCAACAGCCTTGTCATGAAGAAAAACACGATGTTTATATCGACACAGGTCATATGAAAAAGTTAGAATTTCCTTCTCAAAAGGAATGTAAAACATCTTTAGTCCATGCCGACCTAACTAACACCTAAGACTAACAAACACGTACAGTGTGTATGGGATAGAGCCTCACAATATGAGAGAACATTAAGCACTCAATTAAACACTTATACTTACGGTCTATGCGTGCTAGTTTTAAGCACAAATGACATTTGATCTTCGTATTTCCATTTTTTAATCTTTTTTGCTGCCTGCCCAGTTGTTGTTTTTCGGCGAAGTACAGCTTGGCGGTGACAGTCCTTTAGTTTTTTCCACTCACGTCTCAAAGTTTTCTGAAATTTTTTTTTTCAGATTCCTGGCAACTGGAGATACATATACAACAATCAGTTTCAGCTACAGAATTGGGATAAGCACAGTTGCTAATATCGTAGAAGAAGTGAGTGATGCATTATGGCTACGCTTGCAACCAGAGTTCATGCCAACACCAAATGAAGCTCTGTGGCGACAAATTGAGAAAGGATTCAAAGAAAGATGGAACTTCCCTCACTGCATAGGCGCAATTGACGGGAAACATGTTGCAATCCAGGCACCCCTCACTCTGGTTCTAGCTTTTATAATATTATAATCATTATTATTCAATTGTACTACTTGGACTTGTCGATTCTGACTATAAATTCATAGCGATAGATTCTGGTGCGTATGGTAAAGAGTGTGATACCAGTATTTTTATGGATAGTGCTCTTGGACAAAGGATCTGCAGTTACAGTATTGCAATGCCGCCTGATGAGCCAATTGTTGAGCTGGGTATCAATCTGCCATATGTTATAGTGGGAGATGAGGCATTTCCTCTTAAGCGATTTTTACTTCGCCCTTTTCCACGTGACAAAAGACTCACACCTGAAATGCGTGTATATAATTATCGCCTTTGCCGTTGCAGGAGAGTTGTGGAAAATGCGTTCGGTATATTAGCACAAAGATGGCGGGTGTACTTTCGGCCATTGACTTGCAAGGTTGATACAGTAAACAAAGTCATAAAAGCTACAACGGTTCTGCATAACTACCTCCGTTGCAGAGGTGACACGTTGTCCATACTCTCTGCTGAAGAGATCGCAGAGGGCTACAAGAAATGCTGGAAGCATGTGCCTCGTTTCGAATCGCAAGCCTCTAATGAAGCAAAACACATTCGCAATGAGTTTGTTGTTTATTTTAATTCAGATGAGGGTACAGTGCCATGGCAAGATTAACAAATGTAACAATATTAATAAAAATTCTTCGATCAGCTGTTTCATTTTTCACTAAGATAACCAAATTAACAATATCCAAAGATAAAAATAAGAACCACACAATGGGGAACGCTGCAGTGCACGTGTAGTTGAGGCTGCAACGTGGTCTTAACTGCGTTCTGCGCATGCGTGGGCTAAAACATAGCCGCTATGTTTCAAAAAGATCGCTCACCGAGCGAACGCTGGCTACGCGTAGCGGGCATAGCGGGCGTGGCGCGTGGACGTGGCCCTGCAGTATGAACGGACTCATTTGATAAGCTGGGGAGCGATCTTTTGAAACATGGCTAGCGTACATCCAGCCACGCACGCTACATGCGGTGTGAAATGGCCTTTAGACCGCTCGGCCATTGGCACTCCCAACTCTGACTTACGATTGGCCACTGAAGCTTTTCGTTCCACCCCCATTATCAGTCTTCTTGCTGAAACTGGAGAACCCTCCCTTGTCTACAGACGACTGCAACTGTCCCTAAATTATATATATATATATATATATATATATATATATATATATATATATATATATATATATACATATAAGTAGATAGTAATATGGGGTTCCTGGCGCACTTTCGGAGCCAACCGAAAAGCAATGTAAAATACTGTTCAATGTACCATAAAGGAAGCTGAGAAATAACACAGCAAATCTCAATGAAAAATTAACCGAATCTACAGTCGTTCGTCTCCAAAAGCGATCGGTACATTACTCTGTGGAATGAAAAATTAACCAAATCTGAGCTTCTACTTTCTTAAGCTGTGCTTTGTAAAATGTTGTCAAATCTGCTACGAATAAAGGATTTATCTTAATAAAATTTAATCAAACTAAAAACATACTGTACTTTAATAAAAAACTTTTCTACTAAATAAACAACATGAACTCACCAAGCTCTCTTCAGTTTCTAGCATTTCAAAAACTTACAAAGAAAGACAATTTTAACGAGTTCAACGAATTACCAAAACATTTTAAAGAACAGTTGATACTTTCCTTAAATGATACAGAATTCAAAGAACTTGTAAAGTCTTTTGCAGAAAAAACGTCTAATGGAGTGTTTTACTATCGGCAAAAAACTAAAAAAGTAAGGGATTACATATTTAATATAATTACGAAAGATATTGAAAAGAAAGTAAAAAATAAACAAACAGAGAGTTTTCATCGTTTTTTATGACATTTTTCCATATTATACGTTCTTTCAAGATAATCAAGACTTAATTGATGAATTTCTTAGGAATTTTTGTGAGTATCAAGATTTATCAACACAATTCATTAAAGAGCATTATAGAATTTTTCTTATAGAATATAGCCACATTTTGTGTGAAACAAAAGGTATTACTGTAGATAATATTCCATGTGATTCCTATGAAGAAAGACACCAACTATGGTTATCAAAACAGTACTATGACGTGGGGAGGGACTGCAAGTTTTAGAGTTAAGACTTTATTCTACAAAGTTAATTGTTATAATTTCTTTATCTTTTATAGTCTTCTTTCCAGTAACAACCAAGTGTAATTTTTCATTTTTGTTTAATTCTTTAATCTTTTTCTCATCCAAAACAGTCAAAAATCTGTTCGGCAAGTGTACTTTACAATCTTCCAACTCGGCAATTATTGTAAACCCGAATTTATCTTTCATTTTCTCCAAATTCAAGATTCTATGTTTCTTCCTTTCTTCCAATTCATTTAACTTCTTATACTCTTTAAACTTACATTCTCCAATATCATTTAACTCCTTCAAGAACTCCATTTAAATAGAAAAAATTTAAAGACGGAAAAAATGAAATTCGCTAACCTTCACTCGAGAAGTCGGGGAGAATGTGAGTAAAACCGCATTCTTTTCAAGAGGTTCTTCGTTTAATTTCTCCAAATGTACTATAAAATCATCGAGGATTTCTGGTTCAAAATCATAAACAAATTCAACATCCAGATAATGAAAAAATACAGGTAATATCTTTTCATAATAAACGTGTGTATCGATACCTACAAACCTAATGTATTCTTTGAAAAGGAAAATAATTTTGTCAATGGTTCCAAGAGATAAGTAAAAATTTTTATTCTGTTTTCTAAATTCTGTAACAAATTTTGTTTGCTTCTTGTCTCCATATTGCAATTTTGTAAGCAGGTTATTCAAATGTGTTAATTTATTTCGAAATTTCTTAGGTTTAGGTCTTTCTAACAAAATTAAATTACAACCTCTACAAACTAAATATCTTTTATCGATAATTTTCTCCTCTATTAGAACACTTGTAACAGTTGGCATTATACTCTTCCATTTAAACAAAAAGATTTTTTTATAAATGGAGATTATGGAACTAAGTCTGCCGAGATATAAATTTTTTCAGCGCAAATGTTTGTGTTTACATTTCTACAACAGAGATAAATAGAAATAATTTCATTCTATTGTACAACTATTTAGGATATTATGTGTACGATTATAAAGATTATTACGGGAGAAATCGGGATTTTTCAGTGGCGAAAGAGTATATTTTTGAAGTTTTAGAAGGAATGAAAGAGAATAATATGAACATCATCAATTATTGTAAAAGACAAAATGAATGATTGTGTCTTTGGTGTAGTGTTGTTAGTGTGCGTGTTTGCGCTATGGGGAATCACATCACATTCAACTTCTACGGTGTCTATTGTTTAGAGACTTGGCCCTGCACTGCTACTGTCCAACCAAGTTAATGGCTAGGAGCTGTAATTCGGGTCTTAGACTCTGGAATTTTTTTGTTCCCAAGTCTCAATTTTCTTTGGTAACTACTGTGTAGAAGTTGATGGAGAGATACAATTAGGGAATTTGTGTCGGGTGTTTTGTAAGTGTAATGTTGTATTAATGAACGATGTGAATGAATGTAATGAACGAATTAAGGAAGAGAAGGAATTAAGGAATGAAGTGGAAAGGTGAGGAAGCAAATGGCGCGCCAACCACAGTTGTCATTACTCGGCTTGTTCTATAGTCATTACACTATGGCCACTCGTGTAAAGACTTGGTCCCCAACCACTGAACGACAACCATGTCTTCCTCAATAAAAAAGCGCGCCTGAAGCTCTGGGATTTGAACCCAGAACCTCAGGCTTTGAAGGCAAGCGACTTACCAACTGAGCTACGGAGAGTCTCGAAAGTTATAAGCTATATCTCTGCTATATAAGTTGTTCAATTAGGAGTGCTAGTTTACAAATTTTATTAATAATTTTATATTTCAAAAAACCACTCAACCGATTTTTAATGAAATTTTGGTACAATATAGTAAATACTTAACTCTTTCGACTTAACTTATCCATAAGGGTGAAATCATCCCCTATTTCTTAATATTCATAAAAAAAATAAAAAAAAATTATCAGAAAAATCTGAAACTTCAAAAACAAGCGAGTTCAACTTAAAATTTCATGAAAATAACAAAATTTTCAAAAAACTACCCCAATCATCCCTTATCTTAATGAAATTTGGTACACATATAGTAAATACTTAACTCTTTCGACTTAACTTATCCATAAGGGTGAAATCATCCCCTATTTCTTAATTATTCATAAAAAAAATAAAAAAAATTATCAGAAAAAATCTGAAACTTCAAAAACAAGCGAGTTCAACTTAAAATTTCATGAAAATAAACAAAATTTTCAAAAACTACCCCAATCATCCCTTATCTTAAAAACTCTTATATCTCGAGAACTATTGGAGCTTTTTTTGCTGAAATTTGGTATATAGGATCAGTAAATATTAAAGTATTTTTTAAAATCATAACTTCCGGTCCAAACCCTTAAGATGACCTTGGAATAGTTTTTTGTTAATATCATCCCCATTTTTTAAGATATTCTTTTGAAATTAAAAAATGAATACTTATATCAATGTCTTTAACAATTCTGTAAAGTTTTAAAATTATCCGATGAATAATAGTGAAAAATAACGTGATTTTACTGAATTTCTCTAATATCGTTCTTAATCACATCATAGGCTAAAAATTTCTCAGAAAACCACAACCACATAACAAATCGCGTTTGTAACAGCTTTTTGAAAATCCATATTGATAATTATATCGTTCTTTGAACCAGAAATATTTGTCAAACTCTTTGTTGTATCAATGACATAAATAGGTCTATTCGCTAAAAATTCTTTAGGATTGTAATACATTTCCTTATTATTTACAGTAAACTTTCTTAAAATCTTGATACATCTGATACATGATTCTGAAAAGACCTCGGAAATGTTTAAATTTTGTAATTCATCTGGATAATAAGAACCGTTCAATTTTACTCTGATATTTTTTACATCCAAACTATCAAACTTTGAAGGATTTTTTTTCTTGATTATTCTGTCTATCTGTTTGAAAACCTTGATAACGAACTTGGGATTGAAGATATTTCTATAAATATTTGTGATATCGAACGAATAAGTTGTTCCGGAAATACCCTTTTTGTTCAATACATTGCCAATCTAGAAAAATTAAACATAATGTTTTGACTTTTTGTAATTTCATCAATCAACCTAATTTTACTCGTGGTTTTATAATCAATCATTGGAACTCTAATAAAAAAATCTGTAATTGTTATTTTTCCATCAACAGCATAACATTTCCAGTTGCAGTCTTCAGAATCGAATCACATCATCGTCTTCTGCTCTTATAAAACTTAGATAAAATCCTCCTTTATAGATCGGAATAGTAACATTTTCAAAAAATCCTAATCCAAAATGAGATAAATTTCCAGCTGCTTCAAAAACACCAAATTTAAAATCTGATTCAAAGCCATTAGAAGTTTGAGAAATAACATCACTTTTTGAATACGAAATAGTTCCTTTAATTGTGCTTAATTGGCCACAGTTTTCGACTTCTTCTTATCAATTTATTGTGTTTTCTTACTTCAATCTTAGAAAATAAATAAACGGTATAAAATTATCGATTAATCTAACATTATCAGTTCCAAGATATGCTTGACCATCTTGTTTTGTTTAAAGTTCCAGAAATATAAAACTGGAAGTTAGACGAGCAAAAGTTTATCTCCAAAATCAATATTAAACTCAGTTCTTTTATTCGGTTCATTCAAATGTTGTTTACTAATTGGATAGAAATTTTTAAACTCCGCCCTTTCAATATCACTAGCATATTTTCTGTAGTCCGCCATTTAATAAGAGAAAATATTAGAAATTTTAAACATCGTGTATCATTTTTTTCATCGATCTAATGTACGTTTTTATAAGAAAAAGATATAAATTTTAGTAAAATAATTAAAAAGATTAGAGTCATTTTTTAATGATCTACTTCGTCATATTCAGGATTCTCTTCCTTAAATTTTGCGATCTCGGTCACATATTTCAATAAAATTTGCACAGGATAGTAACCGCTATCTATAATATTGTTCCAATCAACTGTATCTTTATTTTCATCCAAAAACTTTATACTCAAGTGTTGATAGAGACAAAGAACAGACATATGATCTTTTAATTGATAATGTATATTTTCTTGAATGAACTCTGATGATAAAGTTTGATATTTAGCAATGTTATACCAATTCAATTTGTTTACGTATAATCTCATCATATCTTCGGATAATTCATATTTTTGAGAAATGTCATCCCAATGTTCTTTTTTCAAATCTCTTTCGTGTTGCATTATAAAAAGATCGAAAGCACTGTAATGTCCCGCCATCTCTATTTATTAAGAAAAAATTTCAAAATCAAGTTTTTATAAATTGGCTCTTTTTTTAGTTACATTCAGCACATTTTCCCGAAATTCTTTTAACTCCGTTAATGTTTGCATAGTATTTTATAGTTTGTGGCAGTTTTCTCTTTACATCTCACACAATATATGAGCGCCATTTATATAAGGAAAATTAGTCATCGTAACCACCTACTCCATTAAATCTGTTGTCGATGTTTTCAAAAGTTTTATCGACATCTTCTTTAAATTTATTAAAGTTTTCTTCTAGTTTATTTACTTTATCGAGATATAAAGAGTATCGATCATCTATACTTTTAAGTAATTCATTATTATGTGTTGCTTTCTCATTGAAAACGTGTACCAAAATTTTCTAAAAAGTTTAAAAAATTTTCCTGAAGTTTTAAAACTGTTTCACTAACATTTTTTTTATATATGTATTAAAGTCTTGCGCAAGTTTTATAACTTTTTCATTAATTTCACCAACATCGTCTACTGATCTATTTCTGGCTTCTAACTTGTCATAGACTTCTGTTGTAAAATCTTTAACATGCTGTTTATGATTCTCGTAATTTTGTTTTAGTTCATTAAAACATTTTAATAGGATCTTCTAATTGAATCATTACAACAACATCAAATGGATTAATTCCTTTACTAACACCGCTAATTCTTTTTCCTTTAAAATCAAAGGCATTTTTAACATTCGGATCATGTAAATCAACAATATCGATGTTTTCTGATAATTTTAGAGGTTTTAAAATTTGTTCTTTAACAACAACATCATGTTTGTCAATACCAGGTCGAACACCGACAATTCTTTTCTTATTAGCCAAACTAACATAATTCTTTTCAACTTTGATCGCTTCAGTAATTTCATCAGCTTTTTCGATGTGAGACATTAAATTGGTAAATAATTTTTTTTACACCATCATCAACTTCTTTTTCCAATGTTTTTATTTTATCAGCAACTTCATTTGAACTCATGAAATTTGCAAGTTTGTTATCATATTCTGCTTTAAAATCTTCAATCTCGACAGCAAACATATCTGAATCTGGAAGGTTTTGTAATACATTTTCTAACTTGTTATCAAACTCATTTCTCAAACAATCAAAATTCAAACTATTATCTACATTTTGAATAATTTGTGTTCCAAATACGTCAAAAATATTTTGTGAATCCATATTTATTAAGCAATAATTTGTTAACAACTTCTTTAAAATCTTTACCATTACTCAGTTCATTCAAAACAAAAACACATAAATGACCACAAATTGGGGGATCTTTATAATCTTGAATCTGAGAATCATTGTAGTAGACGCTTGATTTTTTCAAATATTTAATCAATTCTATAGGTGGTTTGTCCTCAATTCTTCCATACGAATCAAAATAACATGCATTCTTATCATTTTTATAATAACAAATCCAATGCGTTCCACTTCACATAATCGAGTCTAAATTCACAATTCCACATTCAAATTTCTTAACTTTTTCAGGTAATGTAAATCAACAATATCGATGTTTTCTGATAATGTATCTCTCATGAAGATTCCTCTAAAATGTTTAATATTTTTGCAGATTTCTTCCAATTCCCCGAATGTTTAAATTTTTTTTTTTTCAATGTTTGATTTCACGTAATTCAAAGTTTTTTCATCTAATCCAGATCCTGTAACATCTTCCAACTCTTTATCTAACCAATTTAAAATGTTTCGAACAATAGGAATCACATCTTTTTTAACGATTGGAGCAGCTTTACGAACATAAGGAACAACATTTTTAACAACTGGAATATTTTCTCCAAAATCTAATAAATCTTTCAAAAGTCCACCATTTTTGAGTTCTTTCAACTGATTATAAGAAAATTCTATTCTGGTTCCTTTATTGTTTTTCTTATGTTTTTCGAGTTTATTGTATTGTCTATTTGTTAAAAATATCTTATCTTCGCCATTTTTTAGTTGATCTATTTTAAATTGAATACTAACGGGTATTTTCTTCTTAAAAGCGGATTTTATTTTTTCTTTCTGATTTTTGCTGAAATTTACATTCACCTCCATTTATATAGTTAAAATTTCAAGTTCTCTTCGATTCCCATTCCTAGTTTTCTCTTCAAAAACATTGCTCCAGCTGTTGGAAGCGCAACAAATCTTTCACCTAAACTAGCATCTTTTGATAAAAATCTATCCATTGCCTTATCTTGCAAAACTTTATCTGCGATATGTCTGGAATTTGTGTCTCTATGTTTTGCATAAAAAATATCGTGTTCCATAGCAGCTTGATCTAATTTATTTATACCAGGATCTCCTCTTTTTAGTCTTTTTTCGAGTTTTGTGCCGGGCCCCAGATACTGATAAGTTGGTACGTGTAATTCAAATGGTAAATTGTTGATAAAATCATTCAAAAGTCCACTACCCTCAATCATAGATGAAACTTATTGCCGGCAAAACTCGTTTTAAATATTTAATTCCATCAGGTTTTTCAATCATTTCATCAAGTTTGTTCGAAATAAAATCTTTAATCGCTTTCTTTTCGTTCAAAAAATTGTTGTTTCCAGCCTTCTCTTGAGCATAAATATAATTAATAATTCCATCGAGTTTTGTCAAATCGTCGATATATCTGTACTCAATCTTATTATCACTGTATTTTCTCACACCTGATCCTTCGATTCGTTTTTCCCAAATTGGTTTAATCAAATTGAGATATTTTTTACCTTTACTTGACTTTGGTTTCTTAGTTGATGGATCATTATTTTTGTAAATTGAATCAGATTTCCATAAAATTTCAGTATACTTTTTCAAGTCTTCTTCAGAATATAAACCGTCTTTTGGAACATCAGTGCCTGTTAATAATCTCCATAAACCTTGAGTTCCTTCATATGTTTTTTCATTAATAATGATATCATTATGCTCAAAATTCACGGGCAAATTTCCAATCATAAAACTTTCCTTTTTTCTGTCCCAATACAAACCAAATTTATCATCCTTTGCTCTAGGAAGAAATTTTTTACCAATTTCACCAATTATTATATCCGTTGTTCCAGGACTTATTGGTTCAACTATGGTAGAGTCTTCAATGATTCGAGGTCTAAATGGTGTTGACGATGGTAATTTTGGCAATTCAAACTCAGATTCTGGTATCGAAATATCGGCAAATTGTCGTACAACTGGAACCAAATTCATCAAATTTTGATTATCGCTTAAAAACGTTTTCAATTTTACCTTCAACATTTTTAATTGCAGAAGTTACAGGTTGATTAATTTTTTGAATAAATTCTTGTTCTTTTTCATCAATTCGAATCTGTTCTTTAAATTCTTTGATTAATTTCTTTTCGATTTGATCAAGTTTTTTCGCCTCTTCAGAAGTTACGTTCGCCATTTATTTAGGAAAATTTTGAAACGTGGAACGTAAAAACGTGAATGTGGAACGTAAAACGTGAACGTGGAACGTAAAAAACGTGAACGTGGAACGTAAAAACGTGAACGTGGAACGTAAAACGTGAACGTGGAACGTAAAACGTGAACGAGAACGTGAACACGAAACGTGAACACGGAACGTAAAACGTGAAACGGAACGTGAAACACGAACGTGAAACGTAAACACGAACGTAAAACATGAACGTGAAACGTAAACACGAACGTGAAACATGAACGTGAAACATGAACGTGAAACATGAACGTGAACGTGGAACGTGAACGTGGAACGTGAACAGATTTACCGTTTTTTCTGTTATTTTCATAATGTAAATAAAAATTAAAGATAATATAAAAATAATTGTAACAAATATTTTATCGAGACCACTGAGCAGCATTTATATCAGAAAATTTATTCAAATATTTACCATTTTTAGGCTTCAAAGTTAGATTAATTGTTAAAAATCCGTAGTCTTCTTTCCAAATTTTATCACACAACTCATTAAAGTGGTTAAAACTCATATCAGATCCCACATAATTGTTGTAAATCTTTCTCGAATAGTGATCGTCTTGCTTAAAAACGCACAACATATTCAAATTATTTCTAATAACTTGTTTATCAACCTTTGAAAAAGCATTGGGAAAGATAGATACAAGATATTTTTTTTGTGACGGGACATTACGAAATATTCCTTAATAACGTCTTGATTTTCTAAAATACAATCATCAAAAACGATTAACGAATTGGGTTTACATTCGCTTAACGGAACTATGTCCTCAGAAGCATTATAAAAATGTGATATTTTTTTGTTTAAGTTTTTCTCAATATTTTCAAATCTTTCTTGTAATTTTTTATAGGCGTCTTGTTCTAAAGATTTACTAAAAACATACAAATTGGAATAAGGAATCAACCTATTGTAGATAAAATTCAATAATAAAGTTGTTTTTCCACATCCACTTGAACCAACAATTAACAATCTGATTGGTTGATCTTTCTTATTTTCTTCAAACGTTTGAAGTTTTATCTGATCTTTTTGCTTTAAAAATTTCTCCATTTAAATAGAAGATTTTCATCTTGAAGCAACGCTTGCGAAAATGAAGCTGTTCAAGTTGACTTCAGAAAGCTCTAAATTAGTTTTAAACTTGGAACATCCTATACACTTAGAGGAAGAATCAAATTATTTTATCGGTTTAAGCGGCTTTTATTCTGACAATTTTGTAATAAATATTAGTGAAAGTTCTCCTTATTGTATAGGATTTAGTGAGAAGAACATAACAAAATATTATGGTTTAAACAAAGGATATTATACTTTCGATCAAATAAAAAATTCCCTTAAAAATTATCTGAAAACATTCAAACAATCAGATAAATCTTTAAACTTTGACGAAAACAAGTTTGAAATGCAAAAAAATTATCTCTCTAATAAAATTCAAATAAAATCACTAGTAAGAATAATGTTTTCAGCAATTATTGTAGATTTATTAGGGTTTGTTCAAGAAACTATTGAGCCAAATCAGGTATATTTAGGAAATAAAACGCCAAAATTTAGACCGTTTGATGTAATTGAAGTACATTGTAATCTCGTTGAACCTAGTTTTGAAAATCATACCGAACATTTACACAAAGAATCTGAAATTTTGTACACTTTTTTCCCAAATGTTGCTTATGGATCAAAAATCAGTGAAAAACCGAATGAAATCGATTATATTCCAATTAGAAAAAATATGAAAAGAATTCAAAAAATCGTCTTAACTGTTCAAGACTCTGAGGGAAATTTATTAAATAATGAGAGTAAAACAACAATATATTTAAGATTGAAAAAGGAATAAAAAATGAGTTGATGATGATGACAAAATTCAATATTTTTACTTAAAAAACAAGAGTCTATGCCATAGACCCTTTCAAAATCTTCATCCTGACACTGTTTTTATCAATGAATCTGGCCTTCATTCTCAAAATAAAAATTACTAGTTAAATTTCTTTCTATCTAAATGGAGTCAGTTGTAGACCTACTCAATAATCAACTTAGATTTTTAAAAGCAAACATATCTTTACAATTGTTGACGAAAATAATGAATTTTGGTTTAAGGCTAAAGATGTTGCAGAAATATTGGAATTTAAAAATACGAGACAAGCTATCATAGATCATGTTAAAGAAAAATACAAAAAAAAGCTTTGAAAAACATAGATTCTGACAAGGGTATCGAATCGCGACTCTTACAAAAATTACATCCAGACACTATTTTCATCAATATGAACCAGGCATATATTCTTTAATACTGAAATCTAAAATGAAGATTGCAGAAAACGTTTCAAAATTGGGTTTTAGAAGAAGTTTTACCGAGTATTAGAAAATATGGCGAGTACAAACTTGAAAAACGAAAATAAGCAGTTAAAAGATGAAATAAAAACAGTTACAAATTAAAGATGAAATGAAATCATTGAAAATAGAGAATCAAGAATTGCGAATGGAATTAATGAAGAGAGATACGGTATGTAAAGATTTTTGATAAGAAAAAACACATGTTTTTGTGTTAATTAAGAAGAATCACATGTGGGAATGGCCTTATTACGTTATCAGAGCTCAGAAACGAGAAATACCAAACCGATTAAAACATCATCTAAAAATAAATTATCCTGAATTAGAGATTTTGTTCATTGATGACGAACCAAATTCTATCAATCTGTATAACCAAATGAAAGAATCTTTGAATATTTTATACAACGGAAAATCATTTTACTACAAATATGGCAGAATCTCGACTGATTTATAGAATATCTAAATTACACGATGAAAATGTTTTCTAAATTTTACTAAAAACTCTCGATTTATTATATTTTGTTTGTAAATGTTTTGCATAACTAGGTAACCATTGTAGAATTTCTTTTTCATATTCACAAGGCATTTCGTTTTTATAACTTTCGCTGAAAATTTTTTTAGCACAATCTCTTTGAAAGCATCTTTTCTATCTTTACTATACTGCCAGTTATTAAATTCAGAAATATTTTTAATTTCTTTACAAAAGTAACACTTTTTCTCTTCTAAAGTTTAATTTGTTCATTTTATCATATAATTCCTTACAATAACAGTCTTTTCTATTCTCTTCTTGACACTTTGTACATTTCTTTTGAGACTCCATTTATATAGAACAAATTATTACACGATGAAAATGTTAAACTCTTGAATTATGATATTTTGTTTGTAAATGTTTTTGATAATTATTTAAACCATTTTATAGTTCTTCCACATTCACATTGAGTATCTTCATAATATAATCTATGAAGATTCTTCTTTACACAATCTTTACAATATGAGTCTTTCTTATCTCTACTATAGTGATCACTATTAAACTCTGAAATTTTTTTAGTTTTTCTTTACATTTAAGACATTCTTTATCTTCCAAAAGTTAATTTTTTTCTATTTTATCATATAATTCTTTATGATATTCCCTTTCACAATCTTTGCAATTATAATGCATTCCATCTTTCCTATTTTTATCTTTATAAAATTCATTTAAATCTTTAAATTCTTTGCACTTTGTACATTTCTTTTGATGCGCCATTTATATATAGAAAATTTATATTACAGTTTTTGACTTCTTCAATTCATATTCATAAAACTTTCCGGTTATTTCTTCATTATTTAAATCTTTTTATACTATAAGTTACAGGATCTGTGTTATTAATTTGATAATCACAAAGATTTCTCTTGACCAATTGTTCTTATATTTTGTTCGAAAATGTTTGTTTTTTACTAACAATTCTTACATGATCATTGACTTTAAATTTAGTTTTCGTGTGAATTTCAGGTGGAACATACTTGAAAACGGTCTCTAATAACTCCTTTTCTGCATCCTTATCATCTACGTCTTTCGGTTTTATTTTGATTGTGCCTGTGAACTGTATCGTTATAATTGTTTACGATTTTTTGAAGAATATCGATCCATTTAAAGTTTTTATTAATCTCAAAAATTACTTTCATTCTCTCATTTTGAGTTCTGTTTATATCTCTCTACAATACTTGATTTCTCTTCGTTTTCAGTATGATAAATCTTAATGTTGTATTTTCCTCAAAACATCGTTAAATTCTTTATTTTTAAACTCTAAACCCTTATCTGTATGAAGTAGGTTAGGAGGTTTGTGATTAGATCCTTATGGCATCTTTTACTATATCTTCGAAAGCTTTTGAAATATCCTTGCCGTTTTTTCTTTTGATAGCTCTTGACCAAGCATATTTTTTGAGAAAGTATCAATAACATTTAACATATACTTAAATCCATCATTTTGATCTGAATAGTTAGACATTATAACTAAATCTGCTGCCCATAAAATCGTCAATTCCTAATGTTATAATTTTTTTCTCTTTTTAAACTTTTTTCGTACTGGTGCATGAATTTCTCGAGCTTCAATCTCTATCTCATTCTTTAGTCTTCAATTCTTGCTTAACAGGTTTTGGATTTGGATTCTTATAAACTTACTCTTGTTTGTCTTACATTTTGAACATTTTGCAGCAATTCTATACAATCCATTTTGAGTTTGAACGATTTTTGAATCTATATTTTTCGTTTTTCTTTTTACACTTGTGACAGTGAATTAAATCATCTTTCCATTTACATATCAAAGTTTCCAAGTTTATTTAATTCGTCTAATATATTGTTTTATAGCCATACGGTACTGTATCGATCTTATTTTCTAGGACAATTCTCTTATCATCTTTAGCGTTCAGTGCCAGCTTGTTTATGGTAACAGTGTACAACTCATGTTTATAACTTTTGATGACTGTCATCTCCCTAAATTCTTCTTTATCTTCGAACAAACATCTCTTCAAGTTTTTCGATATTTATTGTTTTATTTACAACGCTTCTCTTAATTCCTTTTACACCTAACTGGGTTTTTATCTAGATATTTGTACGAGTACATCCTTAGACCTTAAACCACAAAATTCTTCTAAAACTTCGCTATTTAACTCATCTTTGAATTTCCCTATTACCTTCTTATTTTTAGTAGTGAAACATTCATGATCTTTTGGATAATCAATTGGTATCAAAGTCCTCTATATTTTCTTTAATAATTTTAAAAGGATCTCGTTTCAATTCTAGAAAATAACTGTCTGTATCCATGTAACACAGATTCAAATCTGGATCAAACTTCTTTAATTTGTTGTAATAAAAACTCGTACATTAGCAATTTTGAGAGGTCGAGAACTGAAAATCCTATGTAAATCGGTTTGTTAAATTTAACCTTTTGTTTGTACATGTGACTCGCTATACAGTTTGTCGTCAAAGATGTTAAAGCATTTGAAATTTGTTTTCTTAGCTTGTTTCATTGAAAATTCTTTCATTTCCAAGCTTAATATCACATCTGTTTCTCACATTTTCCATAGATTTTCCAAAAACTGAGTTGTTCATCAGCTTATAAAAGTCCTTTTCAAAGTCGCTTGTAGCTTTGGTTCTCATGTTTGTGTTAAAATCAATGTATTCTTTCATAAAAGGCTTCTGATCGAATGCAATAAACTCTATTCAAATGTTTCAAAATCATACCTTGTTCCAGATAGAATTTCAAATTTCTCGAATGAACAACGTATTCAGTTTTATCCAGTAGAGTTGTGCAAAAGTTTGTTTTTATAATGTTCGGGAGCAAGAGGTAAATCCTTGTGATGTTCGTGTAAATTTGTTGGATATCCAAGATCGACTTCGAGAATATAACCATAATCTTCGTCGCCAGTGAGTTCTAAAATTGTTTCTTGCCACTCTTCTTTTGTATACGTTTTAGGATCCATCCACTTGATATCACTAAACGGCAGTTTTTGCATAAGACCATACCCATAAAGGTTGTTTGCATCGAGATAGAGTAAATAGTTTTCGGGCTTTGTCTTATCAAAATCTTTTAAATATTTGTTATTTGCTTTCACATATCGTTTAATACACTGAGAAATGCCTCCGCGAATACCTTTTTCGATCATCAAATACATATATTATAATCACTAATTAATTGTAATTCTATCTTCGTTAATTTTAACATAGGCATCCCATGCAAGACTGGGAGCTGTTAGATAGTGTGCTGGATCAAGCTTATAGCAATTCAAACAAATATTCCTAAAATTTTCAAAGATATCAGCGAGCAATAGAACATCTTGAATGTTATAGAGATCAGAGTAATTTCCTAGATTTTTCTCTTTTAATTTGTTCCAAAGCTCAAGTAGTGTTGATAATCTTTCTCAGATATGCTCTCATCTGTCAAAAGTGAATAGAAATCTTGAATTCTCAATTCTTCTGTGTAATCAAGTTTTTCAATACTGTCGATAAATTCATAGGGAAATATTCCTTTTCCAGACAATATTTTAAAAATCTCGTCGTCGTCATTTGGTTGTTGTCTTTCTAGAATTGCGTTCAATCCATCTTGTATAAAATGATTTTGTATGTTTGAAGTCTTCTCTCTTTAGATTTTTAGCTAACTTTTCTATAGACGAGGCCATGAATCTGAACGTGTCTACAAACGAAAACTTGATGAATTTTCTTGGCTTATCACCTTCGAATTCATAGCCATATCCAGAATTTACAGAATAATTTATATATTTTTCATCGGTGTTTGCAATCAAATCAACATTTCCATATTGTTTAGCCAATTCTTTTATGTACAAATGAGTATCGTAATTTGACATATTGTGGCAGAAAACGGGAATATTCTGAGGAAATTTCAAATTTAGATTGCAACATGCATGAGCTGCGCCTCGAAACTTGCCGGTTAAATGACAATGATCTCTCACTTTATTATAACTCTTATCTTTCCAACTATCAGGAGTAAAACCATACTGAATTGACCCAACATCATAAGCAGACCATTCACAGATATGACAAACGTTTGAATTTTGATACGAAATTTCTTCTTCTTCTGTCAATTTCATAGGTTTCATGTTCTTAGAATTATATTTTTTCGCTATGTATTTCGATAATTTATTGAGTTCTTCAAACAATTTTGTCGGGGACGTTTTTCAAATCTTCTTCATTTTTGGCACGATAACATATCGGTTTGTACATGCGATTGGTCACATTCGACACTAAATATAGAGTAAAACCATAAGGAATGTGCCTCTGAATCTTGGTTGTAGTCGATCTTTGTGGATTGTTCTTGCGTGTCGGAATTTTTTCTAATATGCTCTCAAAGTCCATATAAATTACGTACGGATGGTTAAATTTCTTTTGATAATTAGTAAATTTAGTTGTTTGACCTGGAAATGGCATAATTGGCTTACAAACTTCATGATTTTTACAAATTTCTAAGTGATCTGTTAAATCTCCAGATTTGTAAAAATGGCTTAACACATCTTCTACACAAAAATTTTCTTTCTTTATGTTTAGACAACTGCGAAGAAACAAGCTTATTTTAAATCGTTATCAAAACATAATGAGATTTATCATCTTGTTTAACATACAATAAATCAATGTTTGTTTCAGCGTCATATTTTTTCAGAAATTTGTAACGGAACAATGTTAATATTTTCATCAAAACTGTAGACATTGATAGACATTGTTGGATACTTATACTTGGAATTGTAGCTTCGTTTTTCAAATATTTGTATATCTTTCAGAGACATTGGATACTCAAAACCTGAAAATATTTTCGTCATTCACAAATTTTTCGTATTGCTTTACACGTTCACAGTCTCTTTCTGGTTTTTCAATAGCACATCTTATTGAGTAAATAAAAGCAAAAATCATCTCTATTTTTTAATATTTATACAAGCTTTTGTTATCTTTGATATTCTTTTGGTAAATCGATGTATGATCCTGCATTCATCATTTCGTGTTTGTTAAGGCTCAAAAACTAGTTGTTTACAACTTTTAAATGTCCATCCGGAACCTTTATTTGGATTATTCGTTTGTTCTCGATGTGTTAATTTATTAAATTGCTTAGTAATAAAGTCGTTTACGTCAAAGATTTCGTCTGCTTTGATAGTAAAATACATTAGACATGTTTGCGGTTCACCATTCACTAAAGTTCGTTCGTATTCACATTCCAAAGAGAGATAGCCCTTCATATTTTTAACATTTTTCTTGAAATTTCTCGATTAAAACTTTTAATTTCTGACCGCATAATTGAAAGATATTTGTAAATTGACATGGAATTGTCGTTCAAGTTTGTTTAAAATGTATTGCTTGAAAAGACCGTGTATTGAGGATAAAAACTTCTACATCAATGATATTTTCGGATTTTTACTTTAAGAGTTTTTATTCAATTTCTTCGATCATTTCAGACTTGGTTTTATCGTTAGTACCGATAGCCAAACTTTTCAGCTATTGAATGAAGTTTTTCATCATTAAATAGGTCGAGATTTTTCTTTTCAACTTTGAAATTTCTCTTTAATTCACGTAATTTCTCAATATTAAACATGTTTTTCGTGATCGGCAATTTTATTTTTCTCTAGCCCACTGTCTTAAATAATTTAGTTCATTATTGTAAAATTTGCTTGTTTTTTTTCATGACTTTTAGAATTATAATGGGCGATCATAGTTTTTTTTCTTAAAATTTCTATTTTTGCAGAACGGACATGATATTTTATCGCGCTCCATTTAGATAGAAAAATTTATTTAACTAAATGGTGCTTGTAAACCAACGATTGCGCCTCTCACGGCGTGATATCACTACGGATATGACGCAGGCGAAGCGATTATCGTGATGGTCGGTCTGTAGTAGCACACCTCGACTGTCATTGATACCACACAGCGCAATCTTTCGGAACTAAAATGTCGGTAATGCAGATTTGCTTTTTAAGAATAAAAATTGTGATCCCGTTTACTATTATAACATTTTCTTTTTTCAAAATGTTAGATAATTTTACCTATTTTAAATATGCGTACATTTTGTTACTTGTAATTTTCAAATTATATTTTAAATTAATTTCTTAAATTTTTACTTCTCGATGGGCTGTTGTATTGTGTTGCTGAGTATATATGTCCGCGAATTCGGTTTGGTCGGTTAGGAAGTTTACTTCTGAACTGTTTCAATGCGAGTGGCCATAGCGGAGAAACACCAAGTTCAGAAGTATTCAGATCGTATTCCGGAACCATTTCTCTATCCGTATCTCGCCTTCTCTCTCTCTCTCTAGCCTGAATATAGATCCTAGCCTATAAACGGCAGAAGTGAATCGTGTCATAGGCATAAAAAGAGAGGGAGAGAGAAAGAGACAGAGGGAGGAGAAAAGGTCGACCGAGAAATGGTTTTGCACTTTTTGACTTTGAATTTTTTCTATTTAAATGGAGTTCTTGAAAGAGTTAAATGATATTGGAGAATGTAAGTTTAAAGTGTATAAGAAGTTAAATGAATTGGAAGAAAGGAAGAACACATAGAATCTTGAATTTGGAGAAAATGAAAGATAAATAAATTGGGTTTACAATAATTGCCGAGTTGGAAGATTGTAAAGTACACTTTACCGAACAGATTTTTTTGACTGTTTTGGATGAGAAAAAGATTTAAAGAATTAAACAAAAATGAAAAATTACACTTGGTTGTTACTGGAAAGAAGGACTATAAAAGATAAAGAAATTATAACAATTAACTTTGTAGAATAAAGTCTTAACTCTAAAACTTGCAGTCCCTCCCCACGTCATAGTACTGTTTTGATAACCATAGTTGGTGTCTTTCTTCATAGGAATCACATGGAATATTTATCTACAGTAATACCTTTTGTTTCACACAAAATGTGGCTATATTCTATAAGAAAAATTCTATAATGCTCTTTAATGAATTGTGTTGATAAATCTTGATACTCACAAAAATTCCTAAGAAATTCATCAATTAAGTCTTGATTATCTTGAAAGAACGTATAATATGGGAAAAATGTCATAAAAAAACGATGAAAACTCTCTGTTTGTTTATTTTTTACTTTCTTTTCAATATCTTTCGTAATTATATTAAATATGTAATCCCTTACTTTTTTAGTTTTTTGCCGATAGTAAAAACACTCCATTAGACGTTTTTTCTGCAAAAGACTTTACAAGTTCTTTGAAATTCTGTATCATTTAAGGAAAGTATCAACTGTTCTTTTTAAAATGTTTTGGTAATTCGTTGAACTCGTTAAAATTGTCTTTCTTTGTAAGTTTTTTGAAATGCTAAGAAACTGAAGAGAGCTTGGTGAGTTCATGTTGTTTATTTAGTAGAAAAGTTTTTTATTAAAGTACAGTATGTTTTTAGTTTGATTAAATTTTATTAAGATAAATCCTTTATTCGTAGCAGATTTGACAACATTTTACAAAGCACAGCTTAAGAAAGTAGAAGCTCAGATTTGGTTAATTTTTCATTCCACAGAGTAATGTACCGATCGCTTTTGGAGACGACGAACGACTGTAGATTCGGTTAATTTTTCATTGAGATTTGCTGTGTTATTTCTCAGCTTCCTTTATGGTACATTGTGAACAGTATTTTACATTGCTTTTCGGTTGGCTCCGAAAGTGCGCAGGAACCCCATATTTACTATCTACCTCATATACATATATATATATATATATATATATTATATATATATATATACAGGGTGTATATTATGTCTGGAAACACCCAAATATATCCTTTAATAATTTAAATATAAATTTGAAACCTCTTAAAATCGTGATAGAGATTGGGCATCTACTTTTTGGAACAATGTTTTGTTATGTCACACCAACGGGGGACGTCCTGCCGAGGGTATCCGTGAATATTCTTAATGGAAGCCTATACCTTGTGATACATAATTTTAAAGGTAATAGCTTACTGAATTTAATGCACAAACCGCATCTCAAAGGAATTATTCTATCAGAAAATAGAGCATTTTTAGTATTGAAAATTTACTGATGTTCAACAATGTAATTTTAACATGGTTCTTGCCACAAACATGTGTTACACTAATTTTTTAGCATTTTTTAAATGTTCAATTAAAATAAAAATAAACAATTTATTTTTAAGCTGGTTTTCATTAGTACAAATTTACCAGTTTTTATTACAGTACAATTATGGAAATACTTATTGTTATTGATTTCTTATTACAAATAAAAATAATGTATGCTGTTAATACTAATAATCGATTCTGGGTTCGACCTTCATTGCAGGCAAGAGCAAGGTATAGTGGCAGCGATCTATTGAATGACTTAAATAGAGATGATAAAGATCCTTTGACGGGAGAATTGAGATGAATTGAATGATTTCATTGTTGGTATTGGATACTTAATTAGCAAAAAGGATACTAACTACAGGAACGCAATTCCAGTGCATGAAAGGTTAGCTATAACTTTGCGATTTTTGGCAACTGGCGACTCTTATACAAGCATCAGTTATTTGATTAAAGTTTCAAAAAGTGTGATATATCTCTCTGTGCCAGATGTTTGTGAGTCTTTGATACGTTTCCTTTACACAACCTAAAATACTTCAAAACAAACAAAGGAAACCTATAGATCGATAAATGTGTTGTCAACATGTTCACCGGACCCGAACAACTCAGTAGGTATCCCAAACTGCATTTCCCTTAGCTTTGTCTATAACCGGATTGAAGGAGAGTTTTGGAAGACGTCTTCATCGTTTCCAACCGGGCGTGAAGACGAATCATGGTTAGAAAGTGAACTGGAACAATGGAGGCGTTGAGAGTCAAAACTCACATGATCCCAAAGTTGAATTTTGGTAAACCGCAAAAAAGTAGAACTAACATAACCATATGTTTTATATAATGATATTAGTTTTGTTACTGATAATTATTGGTACTAGAATAGATTTACTCAGGTTTCAAGGCTTTAGCCATAGGGTAAACCATAAAAAATTGGCTTTTAAAATTGGTTCATGTGAGTTTTGATAATACCTATGGATCATGTGACCTTTGTTGGAACATGTGAGTTTTGTAATAAACATTTCTAATTGGAACATGTGAGTTATGACTGTAATTTTAATAATTTTATTTTACTTTTGTTAAAAACAACAAACAAAAATAACTATTAACTAACTAACTATAAATAACTACAAACTATTAAAATAGCCCTTGATGCACAGTCAAAACTTCAAATGAGGAAATATAAAGGTATAAAATAAATGTTGACTACAAAAAGACAAAGTAGTTTATTTTACAGCTACCAAAAATACAATGAAATACATTGTTTGGTTGTAAAAGTGTTTGAAATAATAAATATTTTAGGTATATCAACTGATTCACACATAGTTTCTTCGACAATACCTGCATTACACAATATTATCAATATTATCTCAAATATTGAAAACGTAGTAGTATCAGTGTTGTGCACGGGAATCGCCGATCATGACGCCCAGATTGCCGTCATTGACAGTTTGACACCATTGTGCAACCAACCCGAAATAAAGCTAAAAAGGGATATGCAACCTTGTAAAATTGCCCACCTAAAATATCTCCTCAGCAAAGAGAAATGGGATTTTTTACACGAACCAATCTCTTTAGAACAAATTTTTTCTTCCTTTTATGAAACCTTCCTTTATTACTTAAGTATAACCTGTCCGTACAAATGTTTTAAATCCAAGGTTTTAAACGACCGTGATAAATGGATAACAAAGGGCATTCTAGTGTCACGCGATCGATTGAGAGCTGTCATACATGTCAAAAACATTCGACTGATAAGTACTTCCTCGATTATTTAAATCCTACAAAAGAATTTACCGCAAGGTAATTAACACCGCTAAATCTTACGACGTAAACAAAAAACTAACATTTTCGAAATATAAATTAAAACTGCATGGGAAATTAATAATAAACATAAAAACAAGTTACAACACAAAAGCATTAATTTAAAGACTGAAAATGGAAACATTATAGAAGAATCGACGGACGTAGCAAATTTGCTATGTGACTTCTTTACATATGAGGTGATAAAGAAGTGTGACAAAGGGACTGTAAGGATAGCAGGCCCAATTATAAACTGCCATGCATCCTCAATGATGTTGACTTCAGTCGGTGAAGAGGAGGTGGCCATGGTAGTAAAAAAGATAAAACCAAAAATGACCGCAGATGTCGATGGCATGTCGGCGTGGCTCGTAAAACAGTGCGGTGTCTCACTTGTAGCCCCCCTCACACAATTGATAAATTGTTCTTTTAACGAAGGAATTTTTCCCTCGCCTCTAAAGAAAGCTATTATTGCACCTGTTTTTAAGAAAGGTGATCATACCCAGCCTAATAGCTTTAGGCCGATCTCTATACTGCCTGTTTTTGGTAAGGTCTTTGAAAGCCTCTTTCTCTCTAGATTATTATCCTTTATAGATAAATTCAAAATCATCTCGGATCACCAATTTGGTTTTAGAGCTGGCAAATCCACAACAGATGCTGTCATTCAGCTAACTGAATTAATAGTTAAGGGTCTTGAAGAACGAAATTCGACGCTTAGCGTCTTTTTAGACTTATCCAAAGCCTTTGACTATGTGGATCACTTGATCCTTCTTCATCGATTACGTGGCTATGGTATCCGAGGAGTCTCATTTAAAACTGTGTTCAATCATACCTAAGTAATAGGACTCAACAAGTTCAGATCTGCTTTACATTATCTAAAGCTTTGAAAATAAGATATGGTGTACCCCAAAGATCAATCCTGGGACCTAAACTTTTCTTATTATATGTGAACGATGTTGCATCATCAGTCAATTCTGGAAACATCATAAAATATGCTGACAACTGTTTCTTTTAAATCGAATAACATGTCAAATCTTGAAATCCAATCTTTTGAAGGGCTGAATAGCTATATAAATTATTTTAATATGCACAATCTAAATACTAACAATTCTAAAACCTATTATATGAAGGGCTCAAAGCAGCAATGAACCAAGTCTACTGAACCAAGTTTTGAAATAATTCACTTTAAAGTTAGTTTACCATAACTTTGTTATTTATTCTTTTAGAAATTTAGTTTAAAAACAACATTATAATATATATTTTAACTTAAATCGGGATATACTCCAGCAATTTGTATTTTTAAGGACGAGTGTACGCTTGTTATTCGAAAAAAAAATTGCTGGACTTGATTCACTTTTGCACTGACAAATATCTTAATATTTTCCAAGCAAGAATAAACCAAGTCCAATAATAACAGCATGAATTCAAAAGGAGGAATAAAAACCAATAATTGTGTATGGAAAATCATTTATTTGATAAAAAAATGCGTATTAACACACCACAAAGATTTTCTCAAGCCACCCCATCAGTGATCAAAAAAAATTTTCGTCATCTTCTAGTGTTTCGTACCCTTCTTGTGCAGCTGTGACTGAAGATCTAGTAGGGACTTCTGTTGGCAAGTTTTTGAAATACCTATGGTGTTCTGGGGGGATATATGGCAAGAGATCTAGCATGTCCTATTTTTTAAGAGGCCGTGATCGACCGTCTCTTTGGATACAACTGCGGCTGGTTGATATTTGCAAGAGAACCTAAATGCAACCCTGGCTGCGGTTTAGCATTTTTCTTTGCTTTTTGGTCTTTTCTCTTTGTTTAAGATCAACTTCTTTAAACTGAACTAGTTCACTGAAGGAATGCTTGAACTGGAGTGTGAACGGTTTGTTTCTCTCAAACCTCAGCCACCGTATCTGCAACCACTTTACTGCTGAACCATCAGTTGCCGTTTTTCGGTTGTCTATTACCACTTCCAGTGAAGATATGCTGAAAAACTCGCATCTTTTCATAGGAACAACTTCAAAAACAGGATGTTTGATTTTGGCCGTTTTAATAATATTAAACCAATCATCAGGAGTGAAAATGTTTCTTGCATGACGGCTGGCCTTTTCAACAATGCCAAATTCTGCATCATTTGGTAAATAAGAGTGACCAGGCACCATGTACCTAACGTCAATTGTTTCAACTTTCATATCAGAACTTTGGACAAGTTTCATGAGAGAGAGAGAGCTAGTTTTATATTCCGATTTTGTCCACCACAGCTATACAACTAGAGACATCTTCTGAGCCTCTACCACCCTCTGTTTCATCGTAAACGTACATGTATCCAGTCTGGTCATTGAAAATGTGAAGTGAAAAATTGTAGACATACATGTTTCTCTTGTAGTATGCTATAGAAGTTGAAAGCTTTAGGAAGGGTAAAGCCTTTTGTAAGTCGAATGTTCCAACGTATCTTTCATCAGAGCAGTTTTCTTTATCATCTTTGAGAACTTCTCGTGCCTTTTCTGCTCTTGCCAAGTGCAAGTGTTTTACAGTGGTAAGTTTATTGAAGTGAAAACTTCTTTAGGCGCGTTGAGCGTTTTGGTAGAGGGTAAAATCCTCGGTTCGCGTCACCGACATGCTAATGATACTAACCTGCATGAAAAAGTCAGTCTCGCTGTGTTTTTTTAACCGTAGACTTGGCCGCGGACTACTAACCTGCATGAAAAAGTCAGTCTCGCTGTGTTAAAACTGTCCCGGCGGAGTATGAAAACAGACTGCGAAAATCAGTGACCTTTACGGCTTCCTCTCGCGATTTAAAAGTGAAGCCAATGTCGTACAATTCTGTAAGATGCGTCAAATTAAAGCTCTTAATATTGGCAATCTATTGGTTACATTTTTAAATATTAAAAAAATTTCGAAATAATTTTGATTATTGTTTACATTTTACATAGCGTTTACAATGACAAGAAAAAAGTAGTAGTAAGCGAGGATTTTTTTTATTTTTTGGTCAGACAAAATTTGTCAGCGAGAAAGTTGTGTGAAAAATAGATGAATATTTTTTTGTAATTTATCATTTTTTTATTTGGAAGTTTAGTTTAGCCTGTAGTAGCGTATGAAGTGATGAGTGAACGATTCTGCCGGAACTGTAGTTGGCGCATTTGCTCACTGATACCGTATTAACTCAATAAATTAGTTTATTATGCAATAAAAATACCTTTACGAAAGAACCAAGTTAATTTAACTAATTTATTAGTTTTAAAAATATTGTGGGTTTTAATTGTTATTGCAATTATATACTTTATCCGTAGCAATAACTGTATTATTTACAACGGTGTTCAACTCACTGTTGTTCACTCGGTGTTTACTCACTTGTATTCTATGTTTAACTAACTATTAATATTGAGCAATTACAACATATTTTTATACAGATAAATGAATAATGAAGACAACGAATATATTTTTAAACATTTTTAATATTTGTACGAATATTTGTATTTAAAATTTAGCATTATTCATTTTAATTAAGTTTTTAATATTTAACCTCTTCATCATGAAATGAGTATTATTACGGTATAAGATTTATCTTACTAGCGTGGTAAAATAGATTTCTAGTTATTTGATAATATTTTTTCGTGGATTTTAAAATTGGAAAATTAAAAACGCGTCACATTTACAATTACAGATGTACTGCTACTATAACGTATTGTTAATTACTCTCAACTTAATAGTTCCGTTTTCACTTCTATCGGCAGTCCCACGACTGCTACTGTTTTTTTTTTTTAATTCTGGATCGTTGGCATTGTTAATTTTCATTTGTAAATCATCACAAATGCGACATATGTCTTTTGATGGTGGTTTGAAGTGAAGGTTAAATTTAGTAGAAAATACTTTATAGTAGTATTTAAGTTTTACAGGATTCTTGTGATATTCAGTGCATTTTTTGACGTAAAGATCATACGTCTTTCTAATGTTAAGATCAGGGTTCAAGTATCTTTTATTTATATTGTCTTTTCTTATATAGTGGTTCTGATAAGAAGGAAAGGACCTAATATGTTCAATCACGTCAGTATCATCAATTTTGTTGGCTGATGCATGTCTCCCTCTCCCATCAGTTACCCCTAAGGATGCATGGTCAATAATAGATACATCTGTAAAGTCTGTCCCAACTTATTTGAAAAATACCGAAGAAATATTATTTGCAAACTTTGATATCGACATTGCCATCCCGAATGTTATATTGAAAGACATAAGCTTTTGCTGGGCCAGAACCATCACGTGGTTAGACTTTAAGTGGAAGAAGTTTCTACTAACCCACGGATGAATGCGTTTCGCTTACAATAATCCCCAAGCTGCCAAAACAAATTAAATGCATTTTGAAGTACTTCTTGGGATGCAAATTTCTTGGAACATTTTTTTGCACATTTGCAATCAAATTCCATTTTAAATTATTTTTCTGGAACTACGTGCCCTCTACAAGATTTGTAAGATTTCCCTTCGTTTTTAAGCTTTTTTCTTTCATTTCTTTTCCAATTTGCCTCATTTATAGTCCTTTTCCTGCCCCTATCCTCATTGAGCTGCTCAACTTGAATAGTTGTTCGGGTTTCTGAAACATACAACAACCACCTGTAGTATGTTTTAGACACCCATGGCACTTAAATAATGAGCAACCTTATAGAATACCAATTTAAAGTTAAAGTAAACAATTGAATAAAAATAACGTAACATAAAATATTGTTAATCTAGCCTTCATCGGAAGAGATTTGAAAACAACATACTGTCCGATTTCATTGTGTTCAATGTTGGGAGCTGGCTGTGGATTCACTGCTGATGAAGTTCCTGAAGTCCCTTGTATAGACTGATCTCCACCGATGTCTACAAAATTTAACGATTAAATATAATGATAACTATTATAACTTTAAAAATAATGCTCTAAATTTCTGAAAAATATGAACATTTTGAATGGTTAACTAATAACCTTTCAATTAATAATACATACGATAAGTGCAATTCAATATTGAGTGAGATCGCAGATAAAATCAGTTATGGCAAAAAAAATTTGGAATTGGTTTTATACCAAGAGTTGTTTTCATATTCTAAAAGTTAGATTAACTTATATGTCAAGTGTATTATGACTGACAACGTAATCGAACGCTAAAAGTACACGTAGTAGGATGAAAAAGTTTGGTTAGATTAGGAGAGGTTAGTTTTGTTAAGTTTAAGGTTTACCTTCTGAACTATTCCAGTCCTCCAGCAACCAATCTTTATCCATTACAAAGTAATTACGTATAACTCAATAGGTATCTATAAACGTGAGAAAACACACAATTAAATGGAAAAAATCCGGGCAAACAGCAGATTATGTAATTTCCAGGCACCTGTTGCTCTAGACAATGATCCAAGTGGACTTGGTCTTCTGCTGCTCTGACACACTAGCGCTCAGTTGTCATAGCAACAATAGACTAACGCATTCTAGTGACAAAATAATGAATTATGGACATTACTGTAGTGAACAGAGAACGCATTTTACTGTCCAAATCGATACATAACTCAGAAAGAGCAAAAATGGACTTGGTTCAATTCTGCTGTGAACCCTCCATATATTTTTTTGAAACCGAATACCTGTAAACGGTCATAGGCCAACAGTGATGTTGGGAGAAGAAGAACTCAACGAAGTATATAGTACTAAATTCCTTGGTATATGCTTAGATAGAGATTTGACATGGAATGTATACGTGTACAATGTATGTAAAAAGGTCTCATTAAGCATTTATGCTCTGAGATACCTGTCAAAATTTTGTTCAAGGCAGATCTTGAGAACGGCCTACTATGGGGTTGTATTTCCTTATCTGTCCTATGGCATTGCATTATGGGGCAGTTGTGGGAATGCAGCTTTTCTGAGACTTTTCAGACTACAAAATAGAGCGCTCAGAGCGATTCTGAAATTGAAAATTAGAGACTCGTCTAGGAATAAATTTAGGGAACTTGAGTTTTTGTCACTGCCCTGCTTATACATATTTGAGACAACATTGAACAACACCGTGCAATAGGTGTTTTCTCCTCGAGTGTATATCTTGAGATTTTGTTTTATGCGGTAAGGTTGAAGTCCCTCGCGTATTCATTTTCAGTCCAGCCGTAGGCAGTGACTGTTGATGGATTTAGGGGTGATTTACTATGACCCTTAACAACGGTAAAGTTCTGAAAATAAAACGGCCTACTGTAGTACGTAGACTGGTCAGACATTTTGGGCAACACTAAATTCTTCTGGCAGTCGAATGACAGTATTAGCGTTTCATTGTCCGTATCTTGTAATTTACTGTAAAATGCCTTATACTGAAGGCGGTGTACTCGTTTTTCTGTTATTAAAGTGTTTTTCTTTACGTTAAAATTATTTAGGTTAAAAAATTGCTAAAACAATGTAAATTTGTTAACAGTAGGTGCCATTGAATGGCCCGCTCGTTCTCCCGACTTAACTCCTTTGGATTTCTTTTTCTGGGGTTATCTTAAAGATAGGGTGTATAAAAGAAAACCACGGGATTTGGAAGAATTGAGGAACAGGATCTTAGAAGAAAGTGGTTGTTTGGAACGTGAGGAAACAGGACTACAACAACAACAGAAGGCGGACACTTCGAGCATCTGTTGTGAAAAGGCTCTCTGTAAGTAGTAATCTTCTAATGACTAAATCATTGCAAATAATGAAACTTATTATTCTACAACATCAATTAATTGTAAACAGTTTTGGGTTAGTAAAGTTAAAACCAAAAAGCTCATCAGTGTATTTTTTACATGAACCTAAGTTGCAAACTGTAGCCATCTTTGAACGGCTGTCATTTTTGACTCGGTTATCCGTTAGAGTTTGGGTTTGCGGCTCTTTACTCTACTAATAAAGACCTTTTATTTGATATGCATATCAACCTATGCTTACATTTAAAATTTTCTTCTGACTCCGAGCGGGCCGCCCCCCTGAGGAAGTAGTGGATCACTGAATATGTGATAAAATAGATTTTTGTGTCCAGTAACTTTGTGTAAGGTTTTGAAGCTCTATTTTAAATATTTTGAAAAATATTTAACCTACCCGGGAGTTTTTGAACACCCTGCATTAATTAAATTAACCTATAAAACTCGAAAATTGTTTGTCAGGGTGACTGATGAGTTCCACTTATCATTGTATTCATTTACGTGATATAACCCCTCCTCTTCAGTTGTCGGTAGCTGAAAATATTAAAGAAAATACATTGATAATAATAATTTGCATTACTGTTAACAAATTTATATTGTTTTAGCAATTTGTTAACCTAAATAATTTTAACATTGCTTGCATTATAAGATTATTATTATCAATTAGTTATGTTACATTGGTGAAAAACTCACTTTATGTATGAAATGTGTTAAAAATTCTATTTAAAACGCTTCATTTATATTATAAAACTATTTTTAGGAACTAGAGGACAACAATGTAGCGTGAGCCAACTGGATGAATCGCCCTCCCATATTTCCCGAGCCTCCAGTGCCATTGGAGAAACTTCTATAATCAGCCCTTCTACTACAAGCGCAGTCAAGCCTTCAAATAACAGACGTCACAACACCATGGTTGATGAATCTTACATTGTAATGAAGGCAGTGGGGAACAAATAAAAAAAGACGAATTTGACATTTTGTACTATCTTGTTGCTTGTGAATTGCGTAAATGTTCTGATAAAAGGTATGTGGCACTTGCTAAACGAAGAATAAGTTATATATTATTTTATGTGGAAATGCATGAATTTAATATGCAACCACAATCAAATTCAAATTGAGGAGGTGAGAGTCAAAACTCACATGTTCCAAAAAATTCGAAATTGAGATAGCACTGCCATCTTGTTCTTCTTTGTACTCTAAATACTACTATGCAATTGATTTCCAGCAAAACTCACAAGTTCCCTTGGATCATGTGTGTTTTTGCTGCTCCCTCTTTTCACATGTCACACAGTCACATGACCACTTTGGACCAATTAGAAAAATATTTAACCGATCAGGGACTTTTTGGACACCCTATATTATAATATCTATAAGGTACTGTTTAATAAGGTGTCTTTATTTGGCTATACCTTATAGCACGAGTAAATGACAACGCTACAACAGTAGGCGGTTGTCATGTTTACAGAGGCCATTGATAACCTCTTGTGTTTTATGGCCCTATAAAAAAAATGTAGAACAAAACTTGTATTTCAATCTCACCGCTAACTCCCTCATAGTTTGCAATGCAATTTTCATCATGTTGCCTTTCAAGCCTGGCCTTGCATCTATTTTCTAAATATCTTCACATCTAGTAAATATCTTCACATCTAGAACTTTGCCTGTGTTGATATTTACTGCCGTAACAACACCGTTCAGAGATCTGTGACCGCGTTTCTGCCACGTACCATTCAACGCCACACAAAGAGTATCCCTATCACCTTCATTGTCAATAGCAGCTTCTTCCACAGCATTTTTAAAACTCTATTTACAAACCTCTTTGACTGCTTTACAAAGCCTTTTTCTATAATTATTGAATGCCGGGGGGTTAGGCAAATTCATGACACCGCAAACTGTTTTTGCTTCCTCCTCCCTTTTACCAATACATCTAAACCCATATACTATCCTAGTGTTTAGCTCTGATGGTTCAGTGTTTTTCCTTTTATCATTATGCTTAGATACTTCAAATCCACACCAGTACATTTAATTAATAACTTTACACTTAGGCCTAGCCTGTTAGATGCACTGAAAGCCAATCTTTCCCCACATTTTGAGCAAACTGCTATTTGTTTTAGTAAGTCCTCGAGGTGTTTAATATTTAGAATGGCATAGCACTGACCTGGTTCCTCAATAAATGAATCATAAATATTCAGACTTGGTCATAATTTTTTTTTTTTTTTAACTTTCTTTTTTAGTTAGGAATAGAAGAATCTGGAGTGGAAGGAAGAGGACTATGTCTAGATGGACCAGGCTCATTCTCTAAATTTACACTTTCATTCTCAGATAACTTACGTTTTCTCGACCCAAAAAATTGTTTTGGTCTCTTCTGAAACACTTTCGAACTACGTGGCATTTTAAAAAACCAATCAAATATGAAACACTTCACTATAAACTCTTTACTCACTTTAGAACAAAACACTGTTATAAAAGTAAACAAAACATACGTAAAACACAAACAACTGTTTATTAAAGCTTTGTAAATGTAATAGCAAGGTACAGTGAAAGAGCAGTAGATCCATAGAGTAAGCACAAAAAAACTTCAAAGACAACTTATACCATATGAAATAAATGGAACGTTACTGAACTGTGGTAGGCGATGAAAAGTAATAATATTTGACAACATGGTTTTCAAATTGCCCCATAAAACTACTTATGTATATCGTAATTGAAGCGGTGAGATTAAAAAGGAAAACATTCCAGTAACCCTAATTTTACAGGAAACAATAAAAAGTCCATAACAACCTTAGCTTAGCATTAAGAGTAAAATGAACAATTACAAATTTGTTTATTACATTTAAGGTAATATTTTTGTGTAAATACTTTTTTAATATAACCAATAGTTTTATCCTGAGAGACAAATAAAACTGATGGAATATTAAACACAGGAAGAAGGTGGAAAAAACTATTAAAACCCTCAGCTTTTATCAAATCAAATAGTTTTAATTGTCTCAAAATATGAAATTGCAATAATTACTTAGAAACAAAGGAGTTACAATGTAAAATGTTGCTTTTAGCTTGGATTTTCAGTAGGTATTTTTAGTCATCACCGTCTTCTTGGTTATCAGTAGTTGAAGGCCACTCCAATATGTTCTCATAAAAAAGTCTATATTGATCTGGCACATAATGTATTATTTTAGATACATCATTAAGTTTAGCTACCTTCATTGGAACTTTTCCATTATAGGCTCTTTCACTTGGAAGGATAACTTCACCACCTTTGTAAAGTTTGAAAATACTATCACTGTTCAATCCATCAATGAATCGACGTGCAGTCACGTATCCCCTTTTTGCTGCAGAAAAAGTAAGATGGCTGTATGTACTGACTTTGAAAGGTTCCTTAGTTCTTACACTTTGACAGGTTTTTTGAAATATTCAGGCCACCACTATATCAAGGCCACCACTGACTGTTTGGGACAAAGGATATGTAACCAAGTGCAAATGTCCCTAAGGCATAAAGTCGTCTACTCCTCAAGGACAAATTAAAAGTGATGAAAAATGGAGCAAGATAAGAATGCAAAGATGTCGACAAAATGAGCTGAATTTCGAGAATCAAATTCTGACAGCTTAAGCTAGATCGTGAAATATGAAGGACCATTCAGAATAATCTTCAATTAATTAGCTCCAACTTGTGGTTCAAAATTTAAAAGAATTGACTGAGTTTCCGTAGAATACACTTGCAGATACTGGGGAATGTATATTTAAATATAACAATAATTACCCGAGGGGTAAATAATTGATTACAAAAAATGGAACCCTATTAACAATTATGACCAATTAAGATTAGTTTGTACAGAATGAAGAAAAACTATATTGGATGTCGTCTGCATGTATGTATGTTGATTTGAAAGCAAATGAGGGTTTCAGTGACACTAAAGATTAAATTAAAATAATAGTTTGAACAATTGAGGAAATGGAGCAACAGCCCTGTTAAAATAGTAAATATTAATTGTGAATTTGTGTAATCTTGTAAAAATGTAATTCCCCAAAACTTGAAAGAAACCTCAAGAGGAATAAAAAGTTTATATTTAGAAAAAGGGCACAGGTGAAAGTAAACAGTTGCGAATAACAACAATGGTTTGGGAGAGAGGAGTGTATTAAACCAATTCAAGTATTTATTTTTCTGAATAATGCACAAACCGAAATCACATGGCGAATTAAAATCTTATTAACATGTGTTATTATGTATGTCTATTAAATTAATAATTAACAACGAATGTTGTTCATATTAATTTAAACTTGCTAGATCTGAAATAATACACATTATGCAAGGAAGAGGGGGAACAGAAGAAAAAAAGACTGTTTTTTTCTATGCTCCAACTAAATGTGGTACAATATAAAAATAATAAAATAAGAAACTGACACCTGCGTCTGGGGATATGAATTCTACTATGAAGCTGCATCAACCAGTGATGGTGCGAGCCAACACACACAGCCGTGCAGGGAAAGTTATGGACGACCCAACTGATAACAGTCCGGACCTGCTATAAACTAATCCCAAAACAACAATCAATCTTCCTCGTCGAAGTGAAAATTATCTGTGATTACCTATCTTTATGGTACCAGATGACTTAGAATTTATGACGAAAAATATAGGTTGGCAATTGAGGGAAATACTATTGCCGTAGTTTAGGGATGTCAAGGTTTCTCGTAATTGGGAACTAATGTTGTTTAAGTTTTCAAAAACAATCTAATAATGAATGGACTCTATTTTAAAAAGAATTTATATTAGATAATTAACGCTTGGTTAAAATAACTTGACAACTATTAATGTCTGCCAATTTTACACTACTATTTTCAAAAATAAATTTTATAACAAATATTATAAATAAAAAAAAAAAGAATGTTTTGCTAGATTTAAAAGGGCACATGGTGAAGTAAACATGGTGGAAAACTACAATTTATCTAAAGGAGGCGTGAGATAAATTTCATGTATTTAAGTATTAATAATGGCAGATACCGAAGCTCTAGGGGGGGTGTGTAATAATCAATTACATGTGTTATTTAGTTTTGTATGTAAATAATTGCCAATAAGAGGGGAATTTGGAATAAATAAAATTTGTTATTTTAGAATTGTAAATGGATAGGGGGATAAAAAAAAATAAAATTTATATTGTAACTATGCAGGGCACAACGCGCTTGTAATATGTTTTAATTCTATAATGACTTTGATGGCAACCAGTGAATGCTAAACAATAGTCCTACAGTCTGGACTGTTTTAATCTTTTGTTAGGCGGCATCGAACCTGCGTTGAAATGTAACAAACAGGCCTGCAGGGCAACAGGAAGCGTAAGTCGGTGCAGAAACATCCGAGAACAACACCTCTGCTTCCTCGTTCGACCCATGTTGAGAAGGCGATTATCGGATAAGGACTATCTTTATTGTAGGACTTAGAATTGTAAAAAGGTAGGTCGGGCGTAGGATCCGTCGGTATAGATTATTTTAATACCGGAACACCAAGACCTTTTCCACGACCAAGAGAGCTAAGTACTTTTGACTGAATTATTAAAATTTTCTAAATTATGAAAATTTTTTAAAATTTAAGAAGTGAATTATTATAAATTGGAATTAACCGCTTGGGTTAAAATTAACTTGACAAATTCTAGTATGCTGCCACTAATATATATCTAAATAGTAAAGGAGTTATTTATTAAAAGTCAAATCGTAAAAAAAATTATTGAAAATATAGGGATTTCTAGTTATGCAATTAAGAGCTTCAGGTGCTGCACCTATATCCTGTAGGAACTTGTGAAAACAATTCCTGTTGAGAAACTGTTAGTTATTGTTTGAGAATTTACCAAGCGCTTTAAAGAAGTTTATAAACCAATTTATTACATTAGTTTTGAGAAGAACCTCCTTTTAAGGGGGGGTGTGTATTTCATACAAATTTATTCAAGATTAAAATAATTATTTTATATTTTATACACACGTATTTAGATGGATCAGTGGAATAAAAAAGTAAATTTAGAATGTAAATGGGCAGCCTAACGCCTAAGGAAGTAGGAATTTTAAAACTATTGATTGGCAGTGAATGCTAAACATTTCATTGTTGGAATACAAGGTCTTTTGTTTAACGGCGACCTGAAGTTTGAATTGGCAGTAATAAACCTGAACAGGAGCGTATTTCAAAAAAGGTGCAGTTTTCTGCTTCCACCGAGTCTACTTAAATCGATTATGAGTTCGAGAGACTATTTAGTGCCTCATAATAAAAACAAAAAATCCGTCGGTATATTAACATTTTAAGTTTTAATACAGAATAAGACCTTCACGACTCTGCTTCCATCTGAGTGAACCCTTAATAAAATTGAACTTAGTGGTTGTCTAAATTAATAAGTGGCTTGGATACGGAAAATTAATAAAGTGTTTTAAAATTAAACTTTTAAAATGGCACTTAAGGTGGAAGTACTTGTTATACCAAGGAGGAATTGGACTATGAAATTAGTCTAAGAGGTGTGAGAAGTGTCTCCCTAAAATCCATAAGGTGATCTAGATTTTAAGGAAATTGAATTACGGCAGTTTGAATAGACGATCTTGATGTAAAGTAGTAATTATTTGAACCTGAGTGGAAAGGTCGCTTTCAAGGAGGAAATGGGATAAAATTTAAGTTAGAAAAAAGTATTAGGAACTAGACTGCAGTGGAATCCATTGCAACAGGGACTAACCATTGGATCTTAGTTAGGTGTGAAACAATAAATCCTGTTGGCAGCGCCGACTGACTAACTTAGTTAAAATTGTTTAAATTTGAAGAAGAAGGATATAGCTAAACATTTAGTTTTGAAAACCCGGAATAGTTTTAATATTAAGTTTTAATTGTTAAAAATAAAAAAGCCCTTTTATTATTTTTATTTTTAATTGATACAAGGAAATTCTGATCAGAACTTGAGTTCGTTATTTTTAAATCTGATTTGCCTAATCTGGAAATAGAATTTAGCAGGAAGAGGCTGGTAATACCCGGAAGTGAAAGATAAGTTCTGAAATATGATAGATGAGGTTGTTTGTTGCGGGAAAAAAGGTTGCCACATTTAAGTTATAATTAAACTACCGAACCACCATTCTGAGCGTTATTTGTAAGGAGTTAAAAAATCTGCGATTGATTTAAATGTTCAAGAATATTTCATTAAAATTCTTAAAATAATCTTGAAACTTATAAATTCTACTTAAACTAGATGTACGAAGAGGATATTATGGAGATTGCTTGCGATATTCACATAGTCAGGGCGCCACTCTTTTGTCGAAACTATTGGAAAATTAAAACAGGGCTTGGTTACGGTAAAATTAATGCTTGAAATATTAAAACTTTTAATTAATGTGCCATATATCAGCGTGAAACTTTTGAAATTATGAAAAGGAATTGGACCGTCCCCAAAGAATATAATGAAACTTGTCATCTACTTAGGTCATAAGGTGATAGACATTAAGGAATCATAGAAGTACTTCTTGTTGTAATATAATGATGAAAAGTGGAAAGTTGTGGAATTAATAAGGTGGGTAAATTAATTCCTGAAACCAGAAATGGGGAACTAGTGTTTATGGGAAATCCGAGCAGGGACTACATATACCGAACTTAGGATGAGATGTGTATAAGGCGAATAATGTAGGTTACTAGCTGACAACGTGAGGTGTGAAACAGGGAAATAAAATTGAAATGTGAAATAGGAAGTATAATGCTTAGTAAATTGTTAACAGCATCAGGGCGAGGCAAAGGATATAGCATAACTTGTTATAAAATGTAATAGACCTGGTCATTATGCTATCATTATGTAAACAGGAAAACCTGTTGTAAAAAACCTAACAAATTGCAAGGAGACACCATTGTAAACCACACTCCAGCTAAAATCTGAAAAAGTAGCTACATAAAGTACAGGATTCAAAAAAACTAGGTTAGTAGGGAAAGTCTGGTCGGTAACATATGAGTTAAGGAAGGGCGAACTTTCCCGGTCTTAAACCTATGAGGAATTGTGTCCAACAAAAAGTTATCTACATGAAATTACCGCTAACCCCATTAGGAGCATACTTTGGCAAGGAAAAATTCGGAAAAATCTGCGATGGATTAGAAATAGATTTTGGCAAGAATTATATCATTAAATTCTTTAAAATTAGATACTGGTGAAAGTATAAAGGAATAATAAGTGAAAGTACGGATAAACTATTATGGAGAATAAGATTGTAAAGTGTTACCAGTTATCAACCTGAAACATTTTTGAGTGCTGAAAATAAAAAAAATGTCCCGTAAACGTCACGTGTCAAATTAATGCTAAAATATTAAAATAGATTATTTCGTGCCAATCACCTCGTGAAACTTTTTTGAAATTTGTTATAAAGGACATAGCCCAAAAGATATAATGAAAGCTTATATCCAACATTCTTTATAGAACATTATTAGTAGACTTGAAAAATAATTTGTTGAATGTACTTTTGACTTTAATGGTAGAGAAGTGTATGGAAAATCTTGTGCAAGGATTACAGTACGTGTATTAACACCAATCAAACTTATAAAATAGGATGGGAAATCCGAGCACAGTATTCCCGAACTGTGGATGAGATGTGTATAAAGGGCGAATTAATGTATGGTTATTTGCTGACAACGCCAATGGTAAAAAACTCTAGGGAATATAATTTGAAGTTAGTAATGTGAGGAAGAGTATAGAACCCGTTTAAACCGTGGCATCCAGGGCAGTGCCGAAGAAACGAATATGAGCTACCAACGTAAATGTAATCAGATTACAACATGGTCAAGGAGCTTATCAGGACGGGAGGTAAAAACAGGTAAACCTGTTGGGGATTAAGGAGCGCCCCAGCGGAGAGGCCATTATAGTAAACCCAAGATCTCACAGCTATAAACAACCGAGGTCAACCTTCATAATGTACAGAGGTAGTGCTACCAACACTAGTTACAAGAAGCTAGCTCCTGACGTAAAGTTAATCGAACGAGTGTTCCAAGACCTCAGCAATGCAGAGCATTCCCGGTTACGAGGAAAGAACGATCCGCTGTATTCGAGAGCTTATTCACTGAAAGATCTCATGGCTTAAGCGCCTGAGCCCGAACAGCGCGAAATTCACATCCGTGAATTGATGGACTAGATGTGTTAATCCGAGATTCGGCTAAAAGGATATTGTTATCATTACAACCAGTTCGCAAAGCGCGTTTGAAATTGTCAGCCCTAGGCAGAATTACTGTGCTGTAATACACATACGTTAGAATGTTAGACGTACAGTAGTAGCAAATATATAATAGAGTGATTAGACCTAATAAGAATCTGAGTTCGTCGCAAAATTAAAAGAATTTGAAAATTGTTAATACCCCAGTTATCTAGCACCTGACATGTATGAAGTAGCAGGAAAATAAAAAATACTACCTGTCCGTAATGGAAGGATCTGTAAATTCAAACTATAAAGGAATTACAGAGAAGGGGAGTATATGTTCACCTGGAAAATTCAGTAGAATTTCGGAATGGCTGAAGGTACTTAACCCAACCCCAATTTTAGGAGCGCCACTCCAACCCATAGCAATCGCTGTATTACGCTCAGCGCATACTCCGCAGATATAGGAGAGTGTAATCAAAATTTTCTGGGATCTACCTGATTGGCATATACCAGACGACGCAAAATGCCACACACACTACACCCCCCCTTGTTGTATTCGAAGAGCCGTGGTTATAATGACAATAGGTATTATAAAAAAGTGAATAAGGACAAGATGAATGATAACTCTATAAAAATGAACAATGAAACTGTAAATACCAATAAACACTTAGTAATAAAGGAGAGGAAACCAGTGATTATAAATAGTATAAGTAGCGATGCCTTTTTAGCTTTAATGGTTTTAAAAAAAACGCATCAGAAGCAGGATTAAAGTATTAACTAAAATTATGGAGAGGTGTATTGAACTATACAATAGTGATGGATACAGTGACGAGGATATGGAAAGGGGTCCCTGTTATTTTATGTTAATAACTAAAAACAATCTAAAAGGATCTATTGGATTACCTGAGCACAGTATTCAAGGTTGGAAGATACGAAAGCCAAGATATCCGAGGTCAACTCATTGTCTGGCTGTCCCCAGGGCATTCGGCATTTTAGAGGGAGGGAAGACACAACAGAAAATAAAATGAAGAGGTAGATATCACCTCAGCATCTCAGCAGAGCTCTAAATGAAGATGTGAAAACGATCCGCTGTAAAATATGTTGTGACGAGTTGTGTTTGAAGCAAAAAGTGAGCGCTGGATTCGAAAATTCACCAAGGGACCTTTGAGCGCACTAGAGCCCAGATCAGAGCACGCTCCAATTGCAGGACTAGATTGTTATATATGGACGATTCGCAAAGCGCCATTACCTGCATCTTCCAATCGAAAGTGCGTTCCTGTGCTGGTATACATCCTGATAGCGTAGATTACTTCCCACACAAAATACGCTAGATTGGATAATGCTCACTCAGGAATCTGCAACACTTCAGGTAATGTAAAAGTGAATGCATTAGAAAGAGTAATATTTTAATACAAAAAATCACTTAGCAGACCGTTTTTGGCAGGAATTGGCAATACTACCTGCCCTAAATGGAAGAGATTTTGAGCTATTCCAAGCGAAGGAATTACAGAGAAGGGATGAGTATGGATGGATGTTGAAATTCCAGGGTAATTGGCTCCGAATGGCATAAAACAACGAACCATAATACCTTACCACTCCGACCCATCGCTGTAAGGGATGGCCGCATATCGCCCAGATTATAGGAGGAAAATATAAGTTCAAAAGGTTAATTATGGGTCATTTTGACCAGACGACGCTACCAAATAATTGTTGGAAATAATGTAAAGTAGGTATTCAAATACCTTATAACCCCCCCCTTGTAACTTATAATTTTCTAAAACAACACAGTTTCACATTAAAAAAAAAAACAATAGAACAAGTTGGTGAATGTTTTAATAGGACTTAAAAAGAGAAGGAAATCGCCCACCATGTGTCTATAATATTATTGTATCGTATAGTACGATGCCATTTCTTTTTTGATATGCTTTTTGCTGTGAGCGCATAAAAATGTAACCATCCATTTTTAGACAATATCTACAACTATAACCTAAATTATGATGGGCAAGACAGGTTTTTCGAAGTGTGGAACGAAAAGTGAAGCTTTTCTAGTTCCGCCTTCACTTTTTTTACGTAATCTTTTAGTGTCGATCTAGGCACCATAAACAATTCTAGAGGCTATTTTACCGGAGCAAACCCATTTCTGGATGTCACTTCGGCATTTTTCACTGAAATTACTGCCGACCCTTCAGAGTCCAACTTTATCCACATGTTTTGTCCTATGCGCGAGCATCTGAAAAACAAAGAACGAAAAATGTTTTAAAAAATGTGTTATCACCCTAATAAACGCCTAGTGGGCGAAATAATAGGAACACTGCGTTGTGAAGAGTGTTGTTTTTTGGAACAACTCCTCAAACAAACATGAGGGACCAAGGCCACCTTTGCAGCCAAACACGCAATCTGCAAATGGATAAAAGTTATATATGGATACTTTAATGGGCCAAAGCTTACCTGCATATTCCAAATCGAATCTAAAAGCAATACATCCTGATAGCAGTAGATTACTTTAACTCTCAATTTGGATATACTAATATAAGTCCACTCATGGTATTTAATTAATGCACCTTAGTACGAATAACTTGAAAAATCAAAACAAAAACTGAGACACGCTAACCTTGCAAACTTTTCACAGGAATTCGTGACGGATAAGTAGATTCAGAAACTTTATTTTGTCAGCGCAGGAATTCAAAAATTTATTTGTTTTAATTTGGGCATAATTAGGAACATGGACCATAATTTGGGCCCCCTACCTTATGTCATGATTTTTAACACTTTTTACTATGAACTTAGGCTCCAGTTTTTTTGCACTTTGTATCATTTTGTTGTATTGCTCAGGGGAATAAACTCTGTCATGGCGACGAATTACCCTCTTGATGACCCCAAAATCCCGGTCACAAGGTAAAAAAACTGTGCCCTCTAGTTGGGAAAAAAACTTGAATTTCATGAAACCGCTTCATAAGAGTTAATGATAAAAAATACCTAACCATTGTTTGGTTACGATTTTGCCCTGGGCATGCATCACTAAAAACATAAAGAGTTTTTACTTGTTCATTAACACTGTTTTTGATGTAGTCATTCAATAAGGAACACACATCGTTAGCACCTTTTTTTGCAACTCCTTCATGGTATGTATACATTGTAGCCTTGTCATCACTTAAGCTGTGGACACAAAACACATAATGCCATAATTTTCGGAGATAAAACATCTCCTGCACAGGCATGCAAGGTAAAGGGAGGTTTTGCATAAAATCAAAACACACTGCATGAACATCATCCCTATTTTTGCAAATTTCAGTGATCTCTTCAATCTTTTTGTAAAATTTACATGCTCTCCTTTTATGGATCATTAACTCCACTGCAGATGTTTTCTTTGCACTATCAGTCAGATTTGTAGATTTAATTTTAGTATTAAGATTTTCGCATGTAGAACACACATCAACTTGTGGCCTACCGAATCGGTATCCATATTTTTCTTTGTAGTAATTAAGGAAGTATTCATATTTAATTGTTTTGCTAAGATCAGGATGTTTTTCAATGAACATATCATGCATAATTTTGCATGTAAGGCCAGCCTCTAGGTAAGTTACTTCGATGGATGAGTAATGAGAGGTTTTTTTTGGATATGATTCGATATGCTCATTCAACTTAATTAAAACTTCATTTGGAAATTTTGAATGATTACCATGTCTACCTCTCATATCCATAGGCTGCTCTCCTTTGGTTAAAATAGATGTCAAACGAAAAACAACCTTGCTAGTTACTGCATGTAAGCTTAAGTAAGCCTTACGGCACACTTCAAACTTTTTACCATCAACTACGGTGTTATATTTAAAAGATGAGGAAAGCTGTTTTGAATGTGGACTAATAGATCTGTGCCTTTGAACATCACAGCGGTCAATCAAACCTATCAAATAAGTGTCCCGTTCATTCTTTACGGGACTGTTACTAACTATTTTAAGTTTTTGTTCCTCAGTAAAATTAGAGGTACATTTGTTCCTACAGTCACATTCAGGACCTGTAGTCTTTTGTTCAACTAATACTCCAGAAGTTGTTACAAACTCTTCTCCTTTCAGCCTAGCAACTTTCATTTTACTTACAGCATTTCCTACGCCTGCCTCTCCTTTTCTTAGCAGGGCTTTCTTCATTTTCTGATGCTTCAGACATAGTTTTTGATCATCAAAATGATTAGAACTCACTTAACTTACAGGGGTAATAGCACAATTACTGAAAATAAATAGTGTTAAATACTCTCATAACCTTACAACTTTAACTACTTACAGGTTAGTGTATTAGCAATAATAAACCAATATTACACACAATGCACTCTACTGGCCAAACAACGAACTACTCCTCACTGAGGTTAAAAAGGAAAACATTCCTGGAATGTTTTCTTTCTTAATCTCAGTCTAGAATCAAATGGGTTGCCATGGCTACTAAATATAAAGGAATGTTTTCTTTATTTATCTCATTAGAAGCATTTAGGTCTGAAAAACAAAATGGCTATTTCAACTCAATTTGTCAAAAAACTGGAATGTTTTCCTTTTAATCTCACCGCTTCAATTATATAAATGTGGTTTTTTTTTTGGAAGTACAGAAAATGGAGAATAATAATTTATATAACATTTTTTCATAAAAATAAGATTTTTATCCATCCGACTCCCCAGCGGTGCACAAGACCGCATGCTAAAATAAGGTAACTTTATGTACCTTTTTTCAGAACTCATAGCAGGTGGGAGGTTGGAATTTTTTCACAAGGTGTAGGATGACGTACTGTACACGTAGCTCTAAAAACTTTGTAAAATAATTAGTACTACCAAGAAAAATATTTTATTTTTTCAATTTTTTTATTTTTATATTTACAAACAAATGTATGTTTAAATAATTATTTATGAATGAAATTAGATAAAACTAGAGGTATATACTTCTATGAGACTATTTTATACCCAGTAAAAATTTCAGTTGTGTAGCTTTTATGGTTTCTGAGAAAAAGGTACATATTCATTACAAAACCACATTTTTCAGAAATGACGAAAAACAAAAAATCAACATATATTTAGGATGATGTTACCTTTAAAATCCTCCAGGGCAGTAGCTGTCACACATTTCCTCTTCTTCTCCTCATAGTTATCTTCTTTTCTTAATTCTTGCCTCCTTAGTCATTGATTCTGCTTTCGCATCTGCCTTCCTCATCCCAATTTCACTTGTTCATCGAGATTTTTCAAAGCGCTTATAGTGTATCTGCCGCTGTCCTTTACTCCTAGCTCTTTTAAAACCTTTATTCTTCCTATGTTTCCGTCATTAAAAGTTAGTACAGCATCATGGACACCTAGCTCAAGAGTCTCTCTTCCTACGAACACATGTTTTGGAATTCGGTTCCACACAATATTGTTAAACGATTCGTTGACGTTCTGTGTTTGGCCACGGAGGCAATTTTTTAGAAGGTCTAGTTTTGACGTCCCTATATATTGGTTTTATAGCTATCAATACAGCTTCTGGGAGGGAATGTTTATGACTGTAGGTATTTTCTTTTTTGTCTTGCTGTGCTATCCTGTATTTACACCAGGTGTTGTGTGGCGGAGGACAAAGTAGATGTAACGGTTTCTCAGTTGTCGATAAACTATGGAAATATGTTGCCCATACTGCCCTATGCATAGCTGTCAAGTCATTGCAGATGTCTCTAATACTTTTACCATAAAAGGCCTGCAGTTCATCAATTACTTTATCTGTCAATCGACCTGGTCCTTTCAATGGCTTTCCATCTTCAAGTGGGGTACTACCAAGTTGCTGTTTTAGCTTTTTCAGCCTAGAGCCCATACGTTTTTCCACATGCCCAACGCATTCTAATTTATGTATCAGTTTATTATATGGGTTGATTTCATTGACAGTATTGAATGCTTTGGAGTCACCATCCCCTAAAAAATGCGTACTCCTCCTGTTACTTCTGAGCGACTCCCGATGTTGACAGCAGCTTCAATCTCCATGCCACCACTGCTACAACTATAATTTTTGAGACAATACGGCTCATGGCTTACTTTACTAGGTTAATCTTTAGCCTTTGTACAACCACTACAATACTTTATCACAACCTCTACGTCAACTACTTTCCCAGTATCAATACTACAGGCTGCTCCGTATCCATTTTTTGATTTAAAATCCGATGTCAGGATGGTTATCATTTTCAACTATTGCTTCTGTTGCTGCATTTACCATAGAGTCTACTGCAACAGATTTCAATCCTTCAGATAAAACTTTAGAGTACCTACTTCGAGCAGTGCTAGGCGGAGGAAGGTTTACCATGGCGCAAAGTAGCTTTCCGGCTTCTAGGCCTTTCCCGATGCAACGAAAACCATAAAATAAGCATACATTTGCTTCAAACATTTTGGATTTTTCACTCAAAACTGATGACCAAAATGAGTGTTTGCTGTCACAGTCAATACAAGAGACAACTAGGCTACTAACTATACCATCACTGTTTTCTAAAGAAATATTTACGTTACCTTCGCAATTTTTGCAGCCTAAATTACTAATGATGGAATTCAGGATTTCTATGCTTATTATAATATTCCTACTGTCACGTTCAAAATCTTCATACCTATAGTAATACTCAAACATGTTCCCTGGCGATGAGAGCTTTTCCCTAGATGAAGATGGAGTTTCCAAGGTAACATTTTGCTGTTGTGTTATTGGACCAATTGGTAAAGATCTCTAATACGTATTTCCTTTATTTCCCTTAGCCCTCTGATTACTTTTTACAAAATATTCCTCACAGATCGAATGTCCACTTTAATGGACACAGCCATTTTCCCACCAGGTATTATTTTATTCTTGCTCTTTGTTCCTTACAGCTCGTAAGTCCACTTGAGTGGACATACTCGAATTCCACGAACACTCTCAAGTCCACTATATTGGCCACTATATTCAACAGCTGTTAATAATGTTTAAAAACATATGTTTCTCTCTATAAAGTGCTGCAGTCTGTTATTAAAGTGTCAACTATTGATCACATGACGTGTTTATTTTTCTCACAACATTATTCAGTCTATAACCTCACTTTCATTTTTTGTGACCGATAGTAGCCTACTGTAGTGTTTTCACTTTAGTTTCTTGCTATTTAATCTTTAGTGCATAATAGTTGAGTTTCAATGATATTTATAGTTTTTAATAGTAGTTTTTGTTGTATAGTCAGTGAACAATAATGGATGAAATGGAAAATCTAGGTGAAGATGGCATATTGGATAAACTCGAGTGTGATTCAGTACATGACAGTGATGTTGAGTCAAATATTGGCGAAGAGTTTGAAGTGTTAGTTCACTCAGAAATTGACCGTGAAGATTACGAACATTCAGATGAAGAAAACGAAGCTCTTGAACAGCAAGGAGCAGAAGGAGTAGATGATGACGAGTTTGTTGCAGAGAATAGCGATTGGAGAGAATGGATGGTAGGTGATTCAGCTTTTCTCAGGTTTCAATGGTCCAATAATAGTGGATTTAAACCACCAAATCACATGACACCAAACACCCCATTAGAATATTTTCAATTGTTTTTTACGGATGAACTATTGAATGAAATAGTTAAAGAAACGAATAGGTATGCAAACGAAAAAATCACGAAACACACCCCTTTGAGGAAACGATCCATATGGTGGACGTGGAAAGACCTTACTTTAGTAGAACTGAAAGCATTTTTAGGAGTGCTCATTAACATGGCCATGAATCCTAAACCAGAGATCGATGATTATTTTTCAGTAGACTGGCTTGATTATCAGCCGTTTTTTAAAGATGTATTCTCCAGAGACAGATTTAGTCAGATTTTTTGGAATCTGCATGTGTCCTCCCCTCCCCAAGGTCCAGCACAAGGAACCTTGACTCGATTTGGCAAAGTTAGAGTATTTAGATCGCAAGTTTAGAGAACACTATGTTCCAAGAAACAAAGTCAGCATTGACGAAAGCACTGTAGGCTTCAAAGGGAAAGTGCTTTTCAAAGTCTACAATAAAGATAAGCCTGTGAAATGGGGCATAAAAGTCTTTGTACTGTCAGAATCCTGTTCCGGATATATATGTGCCTTAGAGCCATATTTTGGGAAAAACACCACAAGTAGTTTAGAACGGCAAGACCTGTCTGTTACCAGCAGAATAGTTCTACACTTAGTGAACAAGATAAAAAGAACATATGGTAATATCGAGGGCCTGCATGTATTTTGTGATAGGTACTATACAAACTTGGAACTGGCTAAGGAACTGTACGATTTAAAAGTACACATAACGGGGACTATAATGAGAAATAGATTAGGTTTGCCTGATCAAGTTAGGCCTAAGACAAAGAAAAACAATACCCCTCCATTCAAGTTGAAAAAAGGTGACATTAAGTCTTTTAGGAAGGAAGATAAATACCATGTATTGCTATGGAAAGACTCCAATGACGTGACAATGGGTGGAGTGAATAAAACCTAGAATCTACTGGTTAGCACCTAGCCCCTAGTCCTAGCTCTTCCTCAAATCGGAGGTGAATAAACAAATGCTAGGTCTAGGTAGAAACATCTACCCTAGTTTAAGAAGTAACCGGAAAAACTTGAGCAACTGCTAGGCATAGCACTTGCTAAGCCTAGCAACAACTAGGTTTCATGTTGTGACTTGTTCCCCCCTCCTCTCTCCTCCGCCGCAGCGCCGCGCCGCGCCGCTCCGTTTTCGATGCAGTCTTGTCTCTTGTCACTACTCACTAGTCAGTTCGCTTGTAGTTCGCTTTGTGTTCAGGATAATTATTTATTTCGACTGTTCGACTGTTTGATTGGAAATTAGTTACCATCACAGCAGTCATGTCATCCAGCGACGAAGATGTTGGTGACGATAAATATTTAGACAGGGCTTTGTTTGTCAAACTGGTGACTCAACACCCAGTAATAATTGAAAAATGCAAAACTCCATCTGCTGTTAAGGCCAAAAAAGATGCCTGGAAATTGTCAGTGAGGATTACTCATCAGCTACAGGGAAAAGTTGTAACAGTTGTTCAACTAAATAAGCTGTTGAGTAATATGAAGTCGAATATCAAAATAAAAACAGACAAAAAACAAACTGGGAACAAGCCAATAAAGATGAAATCATGGGAAACCGAATTTCATGATTTTTAAGTCAAGGAAACAACCCTGTATTTTCTAAAGTACCAGGGAGTATTTCTATTGGAACATCAAGCAATCCTACAACATCAGCGAACGAAAACCCTAGCTGAAGTTGAGCAGTCCGACGACGAGAACCTTAGCAATGAAGGAACTGTTGTGGCGGAAAAAAACTGTGACTAAAGTGAGAAAAAAGTGCCAAAAACCGTTATGGCCTATGAAAGTGATGAAACAAAGGACCTCTCTATACCTCAACTTCAACGGATTGTTTTGCTGCAGCAAATGCAGTTGAACAAATTGAAACTGAAAAGAGAAAAAAATAAACTTGAAAATGAGAAGAAAAGTTCTTCTCAAGATGTTGCTTCTCAAACTGATAATGAAGATTTTCATGTTTACCTAAACTTATAAATTAATATTTCCTAGCTAAGTAGTAAATTGTTATCGAAATAATAAATAAATATACCACTCAACCTTTATCCCTAATCCCTAAAAAAAAAAACAAAAAAAAAAAAACCAAAAAAAAAAAAACCAAAAAAAATTAAAAACAGTACCAGCTAACTGGCCCAACTTTTTCCCATTTGTGTATTTTTGTAAAACGGTCACAAGACATGGGTAATTCGAGTAAATACTCACTTTATTGATTTACAAACAACATCATTTCTCTTCGCTTGTCAGCACCTCGACCAGTAGTTCCTGGATTCTCATGTTGTACGTCTATTTCTTCAATTTCATCGTCACCATTGATCTCAAAATTGTCATCATAAACATCACCAAGATATTTGGCAATATTATGTAGGACTGCACAACAGACGACTACTTTAGGCACTTTTTTCCGAAGCCACACGAACACAGTTACCCAGTATCGGAAATCTTCTTTTTATCTGTCCAAAAACACCTTTCGATCACAACTCTTTCCCTAGAATGACACAAATTAAACCGCCTTTCTGCTTCATTTGTTGGTGGTTTGAAAGGGGTTATTAACCATGGTGATATTCCGTACCCGGAATCGCCAAGAAGACATACTCTACCATCAAAACGTGACATGATCTCCCTAACTGGACTTCTGCGCCAAATTCGTGCGTCATGCACACTCCCTGGCCACTCTGCACTTATGCTAGTAAATCTTTCAAGAGCGTCACATGTACCCTGTACATTTATTGTAATACACCCTTTTCTATTTACATATTGTCCCCATGCAGATTAGGCTTTTTAATTTGTACGTGAGTGCAATCTAGCGCCCCGATCACAGTTGGTAAACGGAAATTTCTCTGCCATTGAATTTTTTGCTTCATTAATTTCTTCGACTGTTGCTGAAAATGTATCCAAAAATTAGCTCTATCAATAATCTTATCCATAACATAGCTTACAGTTTTGCATGCTGTAGTTCTGTGAACGCCAACGTCCTCGGCTATGCCAGACTGAAAACCAGGATCGGCTACGAAAACGTAAGAAAACCTCCATTTGTTTCCTTGGAGAAAGTCCACCGCCACGAGTGTCAGTTTCATTCAAAAACTCCGCGCTAAAAAATCAATACTTTCGGACTCAAACCTTAACAGTTCCTTACACTTATTTATCTCTCTCGTCGAGCACCATAATGTTTATGCTGTTCGAACTTGCATAAACTCCGCCATGGCTGATGTCCAACAAACAACTAAGTAAAAAGCTAGCATGCCTCGGTGCTGACTTAAACAAAAGCCTAGCAGTTGCTAGCTTTTAAATTGAGAAGTTGTGTTTTATTCACTCGGTATTGTAAGCAAGTGCTAGGTTTCCGGAAAAAATCCTAGCAACTCCTACCCCCTAGCAACTGCTAGCTTTTTATTCACACACCAAACCAAGCAGTAGCTTAAAAATCTCTTAGACTTAGCAAATGCTAGGTTTTTATTCACTTCACCCAATGCTTAGCACATTATATGACAACACAACACAAACAGTGAGGCGCACTGTAAAAAATGGCATGGTTGAAGAAGTGAGGAAGCCTACAGTGATATGTAAGTATAATAAGTCGATGGGAGGGGTGGATTTAGCGGATCAGTACATTTTAAGCTATGCATTTACACGAAAGTCAGTGAAATGGTGGCGAAAAGTTTTTTTCTGGTTACTCGAAACAGGGATTGTAAATGCATTTTTACTCTACAATATGAACCAGGGACAGGGAAAAGAGAGGCAGAGGAAATTCAGAAAACAACTAGTCAAAGGACTAGTTGGTAATGTAAGAAACTCGAAAAAACGGGAAAGACCGTCAGACAAGCAAGATGACGAAAGACTGAACGGTAAGCTACATATCCTTGAACTGTTACCGTACCCAAAAGACTGTTGTGTATGCAGTGACAGGGGTGTTGGTGGGACTAGAAAGCGTAATAAGTACTGTTGCAAAACTTGTACCTCAAAACCAGTTATGTGTGTTGAAAACTGTTTTGAAAAGTACCACACTTCAAAGAAAGTCAAGAACTAAACACTAATATTGCTGTCATTTCATTATTATAGTATTAAGTATTGATTATTGTATTGTTATTACTAAGCTTTATTTAAAAAAGTCATTTACTGTAAGCTGTAAATAAAAAGTTTTAACTATCAACAAAACTGTGTGTTATGTGGATTTTAAATTTTTAAATACCTATTACATCACATCAGTTAAATCACCAGACTAATTCCGAGCAGCTGATGATTGTATGTCAAAATGGCGCCGAGCTGAATGAGACCAGCAATACGTCCACTATAGTGGACATTTGATCTGTGAGGAATATGCAAAGGTAAATTATAACAGGCAGTTTAGTAATGGGTTCCGTCCACTATAGTGGACTTTCAAGGGCAAAGGAATACACTAGGAATACACTTCTTTTGGAATACACTAGTACGCCTAGGCATGATTAGTTCAATACTAACAATACTCCACAATATTCACAAAGGCACAGTAACCACAGAAACGAATAATACTGCAAACTTTCAGATTTGTTTGTAAAGAAGAAGATATAACCTATGACGAGGTTGTATGACCTATGACGAGAGCAGATGTTATAACATAACAGATGTTGACATGTACAAAGAGGAATAAAACAGAAATTTTCTCATACATTGAACAAACTTTTGCAGCCAACTAAAACATTACTATATGAAAGGCTCGAAGGCAGCTCTTGAAATGCACAACATTTGTTAAGCAGTCTTATCTTTGAAAAATCATAGAAGCTAGGCTAAGTGGAAAGTCTTATTTTTTGTGGGGTTTGCAGTAAATTGTTTAGAAATAACCAAATATAAAAAAATACATTTTTTTCGAATTTTGACGTTCAACTCTCCTTAAGGGAGTCGGATGGCAAATTGATGTATTCTTTTGCCCTTTTTAGTTTCGTAGGTGCAAACAACAACGAGGAACGTAAACTCTTGAGTACTGTACTTGATAATGAGAAGAAAGCTATTCAGGAAGAAGAAAGAGTGTATGAATTGTAGGTAGCTTTTGCTACAATGAGTAGAGAGCTTTTGCATAAACAATTATTTGCAGATTGTGAAGAGGCTTGTGCCAATATTGAAAATGATCAGGAAGAGAAAATAGAACGCGAAGGATCACATCACTTGGAAGATGATTTGGAATATAGTGATCGTAATACGGAAGAAATATCAGTAGAAGGAATGGGGAAATAATGAAATAGTAAACCGGATCGTCCTAATAGGAATGGAGAAAACAATAGTGTCGAATTATCATATGGGCAATGCTAATTTACGTGGAGGAGTTTGAAGACAAAATATAAATCGGGCACAAAGAATACGATTACGACTTGCAACGCCAAGAGGTGAGGAATTGAGACAAAAAACACCATACGATATTTGGAAGCTATTTTCCCAACTTACTGATCGACAATATTGTCGAATGCCATTAGTTATATTAGTATAGTAACTAATATTTGGATTTAAAAAATAAAAGAAACTATTCTTGTGAAAGAGACGCATAAGAGAATGACAGGTTTGAAGTCCAAGCCTATATGGATTTGTTGTTATTTGCAAGTTTGTTAAGGTTCTCTCATGCACGTTTAGAGGATTTTTGGGTGAAATTAGCTAAAGTTTGTAAAAGAAACGTAAAAGCAAAACATTCGTCAAGGAGACTAATATTGATATTGAGGTTGAGTGGTAGAGAGGGCTAAATAGCCCTAACTCCGCCTCTTGAATAAAGGCATATTGATAAAAAACCTTGTTATTTTGTGTAGACATTGTTTTAATGAGCAAAAAGTAACTCAAAAGGTTATATATATATATTATTGATAAGTTTTTTTTTTTTTTTTTTTTTTTTTTTTTTTTTTTTTTTTTTTTTTTTTTTTCAAATGACCACTTAGTTGGTGCAGTCCTCACACCATTTCCCTTGGGCTGCGCTGGCAGAAATGGGTGTCATTCTTACCTTCTTTGAAGGACAAAATGTACAGATTTTTCTTCCCTGGATTAATTGAGGACCTATTTGGGCAGCAGGAATGTCAACTTTGAGGATGCTGGCGATAGATTCCCGTAGATACTTTGGCAAATTCGTGATGAGATATCGATGTTGAAGCCAAGGCTTGACAAGTTCACAATGCAATTCTCTAGCAAATTCACTTCTCGAGACCGGCTTAGAGCCCTGAGCAGTTATGTTAGGTACATAAATTACGTAGCAATTGACTAACATTATGTTTATTATGCCATATAAATCACACAATGACCACCTTCTAGTTTTCGGCTTCAAGACATGTTATTGCACATCTGATTTCTAAATTTTCTTTTTAGTCTATTTATATCGGCACATTTATCAAGGCAAGCTGAGAACATTTTACTAGGATTCTGTTCAACAGAAGACTCAAAAAGTATTGTTCCCGCTATAACTTTTTCTTCCCTATCTTCTGCCGACACAGAAGCATTTGCTCATCCTAACGTTTAGGATGTTTTTCTTAACGATTGCCTTCATCTTGATAGGCAGTCCAATTACAGTTTTTGTGTTACTTTTTCGTCTTCCTCTCTTTTTCACAATAGGTAATATAGGTATTTCCAGAACTGAAACATTAGCTGCAGATTCTTTAATATTTGACTGTTATACTGCAACATCACTGTTGTCAAGCTGCTCTACAACTTCACAGTGGTCCACCTGGTCTACAAGTCCATTCTGGTTTATCTGGAAAAGAGTAGATGAAGACTGTTGAACAGCTTCATAAGAAGAATCAGAAATTTGTGTAGTTGTGGACATGTTTCGGACTGATGTTTAATATCTTCTGAACATTGTTGAATATTTGTAATTTTTTGAACACCAACTTCAATGTTCCTCTCCCAATAGCTCACTATTTGGTCAATAGTTTTTAGTCCTTGCAGAAATACTGTGGAGGAGCATTCAGACCCAACACTTGCTAATTTCTGCACCCTTGCTGCTGTCATTCTAAATTTGTCGTTTTGTGAAAGTATTCTACTCCTAGGAGTGGTTGAAACATCCAACGATACATTTTGGTTCATAAGTTCCATTTGATTTAACCCATTCGTGACTGAATAAATTACTTTTATTTTTGGACCACAGGACTGGATATTTTCCATGCTTTCGTGTAAGAACAGGTGCACTTTGCATAACACTTACTGTATAACATGCTAGGAATATTATAAATTTACCTTAGTTATTCCTTGTTATTATATGAACACAAAATGTTAGTTTTTTAAAATATACATATATTTACACTATTTACAAATTTTTATTGTACTTCTTTAGAAGTTGGTTTGAGTGTGAAACACCTCAAATCATGTTTCCAGATGAAGTGGAACATGACACTTTTTACACTGGTACACTGTTTCACTTCTTTTCTCCTGTGAGGCACAAACTTTACATTTTCTTGAGGGCCTGGCTTTGGTGGTTTGAGGTATCTTTTCAATAAAATGCCCCCAAAACTTTCCTTGAAGGCGCAGTGGGGATTCCCCACAAGCGGGAGGCCTACCAGCAGTTGATCTGGGAGGTAGCTGCACATTCTGCAGTATTTCTCTGCCAAATTAGTTCTGAATGTTGAGATTGATTGTTTTTTCCCAGTCATTATATTATGCACTGTTAGACAATTATATATAGCAACATCAAAGAGATAGAAAAAAAATCTTTTTGTATCCTTTTACGGTTCTTCGCATCACTGGGAAGGAGGACAATCTCTGATCTTGTTTATCAACCCCACACATTGATTGGTTATAATCAACCACAACATTTGGTTTGAGAGTTGATTTTGGGTTAGGCCTACTTCTTTCTCTTTGAGAAACGACATCTACAAAGTCCGGTCGCTCATGGATAGTAGATAGCATTGTGACATCCTTCCTGTCCTTCCATTTGAGACACAACATGTTTTGGGTGGAACTAAAGGTAAGCTCTCCTTTTTTCAACTTCTGTTTTTTCATATCAGCAGGTAAATTTTGCCTGTTGGCCCTGACAGTCCCCAAAGCATATGACTGTCTCTCCAGAAGCTCCTTGAAGAGTTTTGGTGAACTGTACCAGTTGTCCATGAACAGTACACGCCCTTGATCCAAAAGATCTGAACATAAGTCCAAGACAACTTGTTCACTGACTGAGAACTCTTGACTAAGCCTAGCAGTAGTTTCTTTCCCCGTATAGATTTTAAAATTATAACAGTACCCAGATTTTGAATCACATACTTTATAGATTTTTATCCCAAACCTGGCTCTTTTTGATGGGTTGAATTGTATCCAAGAAAGCCTTCCCCGAAACATCATCAAACTCTCATCAATACAAATATGTCTATCAGGTGTGAAAATCTTTTTGAAAACTAGTAAGAGATAATCAACTATGGGCCTGATTTTTCTCAATTTGTCTGTCGGGTTTAGAGACGATGAAAAATGGAGATACCTTGAAATCAATTTGAACCGGTCCCTTGCCATGGTTTCACCAAATATGGGCATACACTTTCCTCTTCTAGTGGACCAATAGTCACTAATTGTAGACTTTGGATTCTGGGCTAATAAGATAACTAAGGCAAAATATGCCTTTAGTTCATTTACAGAAATGTATTTCCATTTAGACACTCTGTTATTGTCTCCCTCTCCCAATCCTAGGCTATCACTGGCATATTTGTTCGTTTCATTACATACCTGAGCCCAAAAGGTTTCGTCACAGAAGTAATTGAACACATCTGATTCAGTGCAGTTTTCTCCTAAAAGCCTCGAAATGATAGGATTTATTCCATGATTGCCGGTAAAACGCATTTTACTAACAGTATTTGGTCCAACACTCCACTCAAAATCACAAGGCCTGGCCGGTGGGTTTTCGTCACTTTCATTATCACTGCTGTCATCGTTTGTACCATCATACATTTCATTATTTTCATGTATTATGTCATCTTGTTCACTGTCACTTTTCTCATCACCACTTTCATCTAAAACATTAGCAACGTAAGCCGCAAAATCATCCGAATTTACAAACACATCATTCCGGTCGCGAGACGCCATCTTGACTGTCTACAAACGAAAGAAAGCTGTTTTGCCAAGATGATTGAGGCAATATCAGATGTTTTTCAGCAACGAAGAAGAAGAAAAGCGTAGACAAAAATATTGAGAACAAAATATGCAGCAAATGTGAATGCCTCTGCGATCTATCGGCAATATATTCAACTACGTCGATGTCGTGTCTAGCGGGCGGGCACTGCCCGTCTTTAGTCATTGGGCCGCGCAAAGTGAAGAACGGAAACTGCCCGTCCAACGTCTTGTAGGGGTAATACTCTGCAGTGTTTCATGTAGTATGCTTTTGTCTACCGTGATGCAATTAGAGTACTCGAAAACAAGCTCTCGTTTTTAAGCTGACGAACTTTAAAAATGTGGTGGCAAGGTAGTAGCATACTAACAAACAAAAGACATATGCAACTTAAATATGTAATCAATACACCACTGTTGGAATTGATTTTCATTCCATTGCCTTCCTCACCCACTATTTTTACTTTATACGTTTGAATTGGTCAGGAAGAATTCCATGGTGTCAAAATTTTAAGATATTTTTATTTACCTTCAAAAGGAGTTGCACTGGAACAGACATTGGTACATATTTAAAATTATCTTGAGATGATTTTTTTAAATTCTTGCACCTTGCTCTGTTCAGAGATAACATAAGATTTTCCTAATTTTTGAATAAATCAGGCAACTTGGAAAGTCTTTCAACAACTTGAACAACTTTTGAACTGATTGATTCAAGTCGGTTGTTTGTTCTATTTTGAAAAGACATAATTCTGCAGTCCCACAACCCACTCTGACCGTATATGATGCCAGTTATTTTTACATATTGTTCTAGTGAGCTACAACAGAAATTTTTAATTTTTTCATATTTAGACCAATATTCTTCTCCATTTCTGGCATTAGGTAAACCCTGAACCAACTCCATTCACCTTTTTCTCACTTGTTTTTCCCAATTGATGGCTAATAATTTTGACAAGATTGTGGCGAATCGTTATTCGTCACGTACACTGAATTTGGAATGACTGGGCCCTAATTAATTAAATGAGGTCGTGGAACGTTAATTGGAAGGCAGGCCACGATATTAAACACCAAAACACCGTACCGGTTCGTTGACGTAGCGGGCAGCCAGCTTTGATTTTGAACTCAGACCACTGAAACTCGTAGAACGTCCTCGCCCTACGGAAGCCTGAAGAGAATAGAGCGAGAGAACCTAAATCCAGAAATCTATAAGCCTGAACACTAGAACAAACCATAACAGGCAGAATTCCAAAGAATCATCTCGAAGAAAAGGTTAACCATCTGGAAATGCAGACAACTCGGCCAGCTGTAGGGAAACTGCTACTGGACAGTCCATCGGCCAACGAAAATTAAGTGGCAAACGCCACAAGATTACAAAAGTTATGGGTGAAATGCGGGATAACATTATGGATTTAAATCAAACCATGTGTATCAGAATAGTAACACTTAGTTATAAGGAATATGGAGTTTATGGTTCAAAGTATTCAGAGGGATCTGGTTAAAACGTAGGGAGCATTAGACGAAGTATAGCAAAACATATTAGTTCTGTACAAATATCGCATTTTTAATTTACAGAAATTTTGACGGAACTGGTACGCAAGTTACTTGAAGGTTGTTCACTTTTAGCACCTATAGATATCAGCAAGGTGCATATATTCTATTCCATATGTAATGGTTTTGCAGCTGCACATAATGACGGTATACGAATTATTATCCATGTCCTAATTTAGTCGGTAGACCGTTATTTTGTGTTATGTATTCATTTTCACTTGTGTTAATTGATTTATAAAGATCTCTGGCTCATCGATGCCGTCACAGTATCGGATTAACCCTCAATAGGGCGCATTAATAAAAGTTACACAACAGGTCGCGTGGTGTACAAAGTACCGCATACTCCAATACTGCATGCTCTGACACCTATAATTACCTCAGGATGGACGAGGATACATATTTGGACCTATTACATATATTAGTCATGTAACAAATAATGTCTACAAAGTAAATTTTATCAGTAACATGTAAATAGCCTACACTTACGAATTAAAATTATAAACTTCGTAGAAATTGAAAAAAAAAACGCCTTAAGGTTAAACATCACTCCTTTTAAAAGTTGTAAATGTTCAAAAATTCACAATATACGTGTGTGGCTCATATTTAAATGTCACAAATTATAAATGGGAAAAGCCACAAAATAAAATAATGTTCAATTTTGTGGTGTGTTTGGAGCATAATTAGAATAATACTGACATAAGTTCTGTGCGCCAGATGTACCTAGGAACTGGGTTGGTAAACTCTGAGATTGTGATGTCTGCTGTTGATAGTTGGGTTGTGTAGGTTGGAAAAAAGCATTGGACATGTTAAATGTCGATATTTGTTGTAAAGCGCCAACCTCCGCATCGAAAAGTGCATCATTAATTTCCTTTTCTGCGTATATGCGCTGTTGCGGTAAAGATCGAAGTTTCGCAGCAACATTTTTTCCAAATATATCGAACCGGTCTTCACGTTTAATATCAGCAAGCTTATCACCAACAGTGGCCAATATTTTATCTTCTACCTTTTTTGGCGCTTGAATTGACCTGGACCTGTACTTCTAGAAATGCTGGAAGAGCAGGAAGACGGACGTGTAGATAGTGTCCCCGGGCTATCGTTTTGACTGTTTAGTAACTGGGATGACTCATGCTGCGTCGAAGCAGTGATAGCTGAATTACCGGCGTCATCAATATCAGAATCCTAAAAAGAGAAAATAAATTCAATACTAGCAATCCTGGTGCGGAAATTCCGTAATATGCCCCAACTTGTTGTATGACCATGTACGTTAGAAATGGTGCGTTTTATTTGAATATTTGCGTGAATTATATACTTTCCATACATACCTCACAAATAAAAAATATTTTCTTTTCAAAGTATAGAAAATAACGCACACTGATAAATTTTGGTGACGGTAATCTACGGAAAACCCCGGAACATAGGAAAAACGGTAATTTGAGTACCAACATGAGCAACTTCAGAAAAAAATCCGTTTTTCAGATTTGCCGGGGTTTCCCGACGTAAAAAAAATTATCATATTCGGAATCAGGGCGTTGTTTCCTACAGTTTGAAATTTTTTAATTTCTTAGGTTCGTATAGAAACTATAAAGTTACCAAATTTGCCTTCTTTTTAAGTAATTAATGCCATGTTTTTAATTTACAGTTCCCCAGTACTGAGGAAGAGTGGAAGGAGATTGGAAGATGATTCTATGAACAATGGAACTTCCCTAATTGCGTGGGAGCCATAGATGGCAAGCATGTTCCTATAGTTCCTCCACCTGGAAGTGGATCATTCTTTCTTTCTTCATTTTTAACTACAAGAAGTTCCACAGCCAAGTCTTACTGGGTGTCGCTGACTACGACTACAAATTGATCTATTTTAGTTTTGGTGTAAACGGACGGGTCTCTGATGGAGGTGTTTTATCGTATCGTGATTTGTATGAAAAAAATGGTGAAGACAACTCTATGACTACCACAACCAAGTGTGGCTGATGGCACATTGTTGCCATATGTGTTCATTGGTGACGAAGCATTTGAACTGAGAGAAAACTTGATGAAGCCATTCAATGCGAGTGTGTTGAACTATGAGCGACGAATTTGTAACTACAGGATCTCGCGAGCAAGACGAATTATCGAAAATGTTTTTGGTATTTTAGTTGCTAGGTTTGGAGTTTTACAAAAACCTATCACCTTGCGTCTCGATCGCATATCAGACGTTGTGCTTGCCTGCTGTGCTCTGCACAACTTTTTGCGAACAACGTCACAAATCAAATCAAATCGTTTAATTGCAGTTGACAATATACATTGCATAGCAAACGTCAATTTTCATGTCTAAATTTTTTTCCATTCATCCCACATCAAGGTCACCCAACAAGTACACCCCTTCTGACTGCTTGGACGAAGAGAGTGAAGGAGTCCTGATTCCTGGACTACGTATGGAGGAGCGTAGGAAACTGCAGAGAAATCGAAAAGGAGCGAAAGAGACAGATGGAAAGAAAACGAGGGATGCATTTGTAAAGCACTTCAATAGTAACGGAAAGGTTGGGTGGCAAGACAGATATGCATAAGCTCACTTTCCTGTTCTAACTTAATCCGCCTAAAGACAATCACATCCAGTAACGTATAACTTTTTTGTTTATAAATTTTCATTTACCACAAGTACTTTAAAGCAACAAATCATTGCATTTGACGTTAGGAATTTTTTTGTAACAGTGAGAATAAACAACAACTGTCCATGCAAAACTTTGTCATACAATGAAATAAAATAACATCATTAATAAGCTGCACTTGTATTATTAAACCTGTCGCTTGACTTGATAGGGCTAATATAATAATTGTTACAGTATTAATATTATTAAATTATTATGAAACATGTACTTTTCATATGCGAATCGTTGAAGGATTCGTTTAATTATTTTATAATATACTTACGGTATTTTACAGCTGATTTCACAGCGAATAAACACATGTCAGTTCCCAGAATGTCTGTTCTAAAACAGTTTTTTTTTAAATTTATAATTACAACATCCAATTACAATTTCCAATGTCCACTTACCTCATTACCACTTGATTCTGCCAAGGAGGATTTTGCAGTCATTGGTGTCTCTTGGTCTGTTAGGAATAGCAATTGGTCGTAATACCACAATTTGGGTTGGTAAACTTCATCTGCACCCATACCACTAACCAATTTGTCCACTTTTTTCAATTCCTTACGAAAGGCACTTCGTACATATAGGCACTCAAACTATTGATCTTTCTGGTAACTACAGCTTTATTAGCAGCTGGATCAATCTCTTTAACTTTTTCCACAAGTCGTTTGTAAGATTCCTCACGCTTTGTTTTGTTGTGATAATCCTTTGAGGTTATTTTCTACAAACATTCTTCCCCTCTGAATAGTTCTATAAATTCAAAGAGAAAATCTTTGGTCCAAGCGGCCATATTAACTGTATTGAGTAAGACACAATATTTATAAACACAGACAGTTATGGGAAAGCACTTTGCCACACGCAGACGACGTCGCGACGACCAACACGTGCAAATTTCAGGCTACTAGCATCTGTGCGCTTGCGCAGATGACTGATGTGAGCAATTGAACCGACGCGACCGTACACACGCTCACTTCGGACTGCCATCAGTTAGATGTGTCACGCCGAAATGATGAATTTTCATCATTCCATCAGTTCAGTTTTTTGGTGTGAGCTGACACTGACTGAACATCAATTTTGCATACACACGGTCAGTTTGGTGTGTCACTTCGTTGTTCACTGACCGTGTTTAACACGCTTAATAGTGTCTTCTCTCAAGAAATTAGCAGTATATGTAATTTTGAATGGTGGTTGTGCTAAGTATAAAGGCAGTATATGCAGTTCACTAAGCAAAACAGTAGTAACTGCGGTGCACATACTGCTTTTATGCTTAGCTCCAGTTGGATACTGCTTTCTTACTTAGGTAGGTATGTAATTTGTGTAGATACTGAAAATTAAAAACAGTAATATCTCCAAAACTATTGCAGTTACTGTCTTTTTCCTTATTCCAGTAGATTACTCGTGGTCAAAACCATGGAAATACATATATAACTCAAAATGGCAAATTTTGCAGATACTTCCTTTTTTATTAGCAGGGCAGTACCTATACAATAATATTATATTAAATTAGGATGTAATTATTATTAGGTTTTAACTAAGTATCTTAATATACTTATGGAGCGTGATACTTTTTATAGGTTTTTAAAATTTTAAAATGATTTATTAAAGGTAATATCCGTTTTTTATTCATAAAACTGTTATTGAAAGTTTTAAACGGCTGTGAAAAATAGACCGTAGTGGTATTAAAAAAACTGTATTGCAAAAATATTATGGAAAGACAAAGCAGTTTTATTAGTATTCCAAGTATGCTTTAATAACCTGTCTTACTCATCTTCAAATTAAGAAAATTTGAAGTTTTGAAAAGGAAAAAATGTAGGTCTATCAGAATAGTTTTATTACCGTTGAGAAAATTTAAACTTGAATTAAAAATATATTAATGATTACAGGAAACACAGCTTTATTGGATTTCAAGTGTTAAATTATCTTAATTATCTTCAGACGTGCAATACGTTCTTGATGTATGAACTTAGTGCACTCTCTGCAATCAAAGATTCTATACCGAGGACATATTGAACGATTTCTTCTGTTCTTAGCTTACCCGCATAAGTATCATCTTCCAGCTAACGGCTATTCTCCAAGCACAGGTGCTTGTGCTGACTGTTCTCAATCTATCCCGTAATAACAAGGGCGGTGTTGCAATATTTGCTCGTCTTATTGTGTCCATTATATAGATCTTAACCCAAACTCCTAAAGAAAGTTTTCTTGTTTTCTACTTAGAGTATATTGCTTGGTAAAATAATGTAACTGTTGATCCTACTTATGTTCATTAGTGCAAAGAAAATTGTCAGAGGACATATATTGCTTCTTCTTGAAACGTTGTAAGCAGTTTCATCTGATCCGACAGTGTCCACTTCATCCTTGAATTTGTTGAAGGAAGTGAGGATATATAGTTTTTGTATTTCGCCAATATTAGGGTCGATTATATCAGTTTTGTGGTATGTGGATAGCATTACGTTCATTGCGTTTTGGAACATACGACAACTAAGTGTAATCATTTTGATGTGCAAATGAACTGTAAAAAGGGTCTCCTTCTTTTGCATTAATAAAAGTTAAAGGCACTTCACTTTTAATTTGTTCAAGGTACTCAGTTTACTTGTTTGGTTGGGGGTTTATTAGCCGTGTTATCTTTTGTACGCCCTGCGCCCTGCTGTGGAAATTTTTTTGTAGAAATTTGTACGCCGATATTGTACTACCTCGGTATTGTTTTGATAAATGAATGGGTCCGCGGTAAAACGTTCCAAGCGCCGAATCCGCTGTTTTGAGTAATCGCTAAAGGAAAATCGCAAATATAATTTATCATAGTTTTATTAAACTTGATGTTTTTTCTTATTAATAACATTGTATTTTTTTATACCAAAACACTACGTTGTTCCTGCTATTAGGTTTGGTTACATATTTTGCGAATAAAACTGATTTTCACTGCTTTTAGTGGGTAAAACGTTTTAAGCGACGTCATTTGGAACGTTTTACCGCGGAGCCTATTTTAAACATTAGATAACGAAGGATGTAAATAACAACCGTAGTGAATAAAAGTTGTGTTTTATTTTACATTTTCAGATTATTTTTTAACACGTTCACTGCTGACATAGAAATTCATTATTGTGCAAATGCTGAAATATTTTATATTATTTTGGGATGTTTATTATTTCATAATTTTTTATGTTCATCGCTTGGCGTCATCAGCATATGGCATCTGGTTTTGATGGGATATGCTGATAACGCCAAGCGGCGTCCGTTCTTGTTTTTACGAAACTAACTTGAATTATAATATAAGTATTGCGTACTTACCTTGTATCCATAGTTTTTATTCTTTACAAAATATAATATTCACAACACGTTTATATTTACAGTATATACATTGAGACTTTTATACTTTTATTTGTGGTGATTTATAAAACAGTCACCCAGACATAGGCCAGGTTTGCTGTCGCACGTCTCACATTGATATATTGTGTCTTTACGAATACCTTTACCGTAACACATTATACATAATTCAACAGTCAAGACTACTAAATTTGGTGTGCCTCAGGGCTTAATCTTGGGTCCAATTCTTTTCATCTGTGACCTTAATGATGTACCACAACTAGAGGGAAACAGTCAAGTGGTTTTATATGTGGATGATGCAAATTTAAAAATATCGGCCAGCTCCAAAGAAGAAATTGAAATTCTATCTAGTTTAAATATTTCCACCATGAATAGTTACTTTAAAAAGAACAACCTTTATATTAACCCAAATAAAACTAATTTTATCATTTTCTCTACTCGACAAGGAAAATCATATAACCCAATTATAAAATTAGATGAAAATGTTTAGGTTTGGTAATAGACCAACACCTAAGTTGGACACATCATGTAACAATGATATTGCCAAGAATATCATCTGGTTTGTATGCCCTTCGCAAAATGTCCTTGATATTCAGCTCAAAAACACTGAAAATAATTTATTTTGCATACGTACATTCAATAATTTCATTTGGCATAAGCCTTTATGGTGGGACTACAAATAAAAATATGAACTCTAATTTAAAGACTCAAAAACAGGACATAAGAATCATTTTAAGATTGGGTCATAGTTGTTCAGTTAAACAGCACTTTTCTACATTAGGAAAAAACTAACTGTGTATAGTCTTTACGTTTTTGAAACTGTTTTAAGCATAAAAGAAACATTTCATAACCATTTAAAACTAGGACACCATCATCAATATTCAACAAGAAACAAAAACAAGTTGTGCTTAGAAAAACATAATTTACAATTTTATTGCAAAAAACCCTCATACATGGGTGCAAAATTTTATAATAATCTGCCTTCTAGTATTCAATCAGAGCCACGTTTAAATAAATTTAAAGTCCTACTGAAGCAATTTTTAATAAAAAGAGCCCTCTATAGCCTGGAAGAGTTTTTTGAGCCGTGTATAATACTTACTTACCTTTCTTTACCTTTTAATTAGTCACGTTTAATATAGTTACTTACATTAGCAAAAAATAAACAACTTTGGTATTTTGATACATTTAACATATAAATACATAAGACAATATTAACTAAATAAAACGCTAACTAACAATTTAAAAATGCATTATCTACAGTTGATACATTATTACCATATATTAAGACTACTTTTATATTAGATAACTGGCACTATATTTTGTATTATTCTATAAATCTTTACATTATGTGACACAATACCTTTGAAACTATTATACGGTATGTTTAAGTCCTGTACTGTCTTATGAATAAAGAAGTTTTGAATTGAATTGAATATTATTTATTTGGCCCTTTTTAGTTTTGTAGGTGTGAACAACAACGAGGAACGTAAACTCTTGTGTACTTTACTCGATGATAATGAGGAGAAATAAATTTAGGAAGAGGAAAGAGTTTATGAATTGTAGCTTTTGCTACATTGAATAGAGAGCTTTTGCGTAAACAATTATTTGAAGATTGTGAAGAGGCTTGTGCCAATATTGAAAATGCTCAGGAAGAGAAAATAGAACGCGAAGAACAAGATCAGTTAGATGATTTGGAACATAGTGATCGTAATACGGAAGAGAATGGAGAATAATAATTTATATAAAACTTTTTTTGGTAAAAAATACGGTTCTTGGCCATCCCACTCCTCATAAGCACTGTGGGAATAGTTTATTTTGTATTGTTGAACGAAGCTCTCAGAAACTTCTCGGATAGGCGCGATATTATCATATCGTTTTCTTTGCCCTCTCGTTCTAATATCATCAAACCGTATATCGCGCTTAACAAAAGCTGGAATCTTTTGATTGGCATTGTTACTCGGAACATTTCTATGCCAAATCCATCCGAAGACCATAGACCTTCTGTTTGTTCTTTGCCCTCTCGTTCTAATATCATCAAACCGTATCGCGCTTAACAAAAGCTGGAATATTTTGATTGGCATTGTTACTCGGAACATTTCTATGCCAAATCCATCCGAAGACCATAGACCTTCCGTTTGTTCTTTGCCCTCTCGTTCTAATATCATCAAACCGTATCGCGCTTAACAAAAGCTGGAATATTTTGATTGGCATTGTTACTCGGAACATTTCTATGCCAAATCCATCCGAAGACCATAGACCTTCTGTTTGTTCTTTGCCCTCTCGTTCTAATATCATCAAACCGTATCGCGCTTAACAAAAGCTGGAATATTTTGATTGGCATTGTTACTCGGAACATTTCTATGCCAAATCCATCCGAAGACCATAGACCTTCGGTTTGTTCTTGAAGATTTTACCATTCCTGCTAAAAGCAGTAATCCAAACACAGCGTTTATTTCTGTGCTATCAGTGTCTCTTGCATCTCTCTCCCTGTTATAGTTATTTAGATTCTTATCTATCCAAATATTGGTGTATTCAATAATTTTTCTCAGTAAATTCACCCGGAAAATATAATTTCCAGGATTCTAATGGAGTCTTAACATTTTTGGCAGCTCCTTTTGGACATGGTAATTGAACACTCAGCTGTACTTATGTTATGGCGCCTTATACGTCCACGCAGTGATTCCTCTGACATGTGGACATTCCACTGAGTTTCGTTGTCTCTTCCATAAATAACATTCCTTTGTCGCAAGTTGTTTATCTCATTATTTATAGTTTCTTTATTATTAGTTCTTTCCTGAATTGTAATAACACTGTATCTTTGTTAGTTTGATTCATTAGACATTTTCTTCTGTTCTCTCTTCTATATTATTAAAATACTCTCTCACGTTGTGGTGTCAATTTATTATTATATCTTAAGATAAATAAAGAGAAAAGGTGGTTGAGAAAATAAATAAATTCTTGTTTACAATCTGTATTACAAACTTTTAATGAACTATAATTATTAATTTCTTTTACAATTCTTTTATTAACAATTCTCAGGGTTCTTTTTAAAAAATATAATGAATGCTCTATTAAATACAATTGTTCTGCTCTTATCTAGGGGTAGGTTCTTTCACCTGACAAAGACAATTTAAAAGCAAAGACAGCCATATATTAAATTATTTATCATGACAGTTATTGTTTGGAAGATCAAAATATTGAAATAAAGAAATTGATATTAATTGTAAGTAAAAAAATATTATGACAGAAAATTGATATTAAAGTATTTTATGAGCTTTAAAGGAAATTTAGTACAATTTTAAGTTCATTTAATTGGGTTTGGACAATGATGATGACAATGAATGATCTTTGAAAGAAAGGTTTATATTGGAATATAAATTAAATCTCTGACCAGTTTTCTCCTTTATTGAGCGATTGGATAGCTGGGTTGTGATGAAGGGTATCCTTGACGAATGTCTAGAAGACGGGCTCCATCCTGGTGGGTAGTTTGGTGAAATGATGAGAGTGAAGATCTGGATGTTCTATGTGCTGAAGTTCTTGAAGTTCTATTTGAAATACTTCTCTTGATGCTGGATGTCAGTTCTGGCAGATGAAGCGACGAATATGAGAGTGAAAAAATACCAAGTATAATACACTGCTTGGTGTCAATTATGATAAGTTCAATGTTCTCACTCAACTAATTCCCTTTGTCAAGTATAAAAGGAATATTCTCGAAGCTCAGGTGAGTTGTACTATGTAATTTGATATTTTACTGGTTAAATTGAAGGTTTTTATGATAAATTTTAAAAAATGTAGTAGTCAGTACACGGAGAACTGTCTTGTCTCAAGACCTCGAGGAGAATGGTTAAAGATGCTAACAAGATGGCTTGGGTCTGTGTGAAGCTGTTTAGATCACTGCTGGCCAATCAGAGTGGTCAGTTAACAATGGCGAACTGAGGAATTTTTCTTATTGGTCAGAGTGAGGAAGAAGGGTTTTGGGTTTGAGAATTTGATTTAAATGTTCCTTTATTGCTCTTATAATTAAAAATAATGATTTAGAAATATATCGGATTATATTAAAAGAAACGATCTTTAGGTATTCGGACAAGTTTTTTTTTTTTTTTTAATATATAAGCATTGTTTGGTAATAGTTAATGGCTTCTCCTGTTGTACAAGTGCTTAAATATACTTATGCTAAGGTTCTAAATTATTATATTGTGGGTGTGGGCATTATTAAATTCGTATTTCTTACAAAAATCTACTATAGAAAAGTATAATTTGTTTTGTTCTTAAATCTAGAGATTATTAAATATATTATATGAGAAGTCTTATTTTAATGCATGGGCAAGTGTTTGATTTGAAAGAACATCGATTTTGTCGGTAGGATGTTACTTGAGATAGGTCAGTGGTCACTGTCCAAGATGGCTGCTATTATTACACCAAACCTCCACTGTCGATTGCTCCCTTTTAGGTTATCCCGAGCATTGAAAGAAATTATATTCAAAAATCCTTTTGTAGATGATTTTTATGATCCTGGGTGGTGGTAATTATCTATATACTGGGTCCTTTTCGCTATTAAATGTACTATTATTCTGGTATTGACAAATATTGTTAAACTAGGCTCTAAATTATGTTTGTTTATAATTAACTACAGGATAATGGTATTTAATATCTAATAAGTGATTTTTTTAACATATTTTGGTGATGTTCAGAGCTATATTACATAATATTATAAGAAACTAAATAAATCGAATCTATTTGTCATTGTGTCAGGTCTAGGGTTAAAATTCAATTATGGTTAGGCCATGTTGAAATTGGATAGACTAGTTAATATTATAATTATTTTGAATCTTCTTATTTAGGTATATGTTTTCTTATAATTAATATTGTTTTGGAATGTGTTTGCATGAAATGATGATATTATGTTGTGTCTTAACTAATAGTGGTCTTAGGCCTATATTATGTAACATGAAAATCTGAATTAAACTTAAAATTAACCTATGAAATTAGAAATAACTGAGAACAAATCTTAAAACTAAACAAAATCTTACATTTAACAACTTATAAATAAACTTGGTTAGTCTTTCATTTAAAAAAATGTAATAATATCTTCAAGAGATACTTCTGACCTACTGTCACTATCATGTAAATCTTGACCTATCCATTTTTTAAAGATACGAACACAACTTAACCCTACGATAGCAACATTGAATGGACAACGTTGAAAGGCAACATGGGGTGACGCGTCACCCCATTTTGCTTAAAAGTATAATAAAGCATATTAAAATATACATTAAAAGTGCTTCTAACTTCATTATTTAATAAACCCATTATAAATACACAAAATACTGTTATATTGTTTTTCTTCTTTTCCTAATAAAGTATTAAGAAATGTATTTCAAGGAAGACTTAATGAACAAGTTTTCTATATTCAAAATGCATTTAAAACAATGATAGTTACATAAAAGAATGAGAAAAAATACGCTTACTCAACAATATTTTAATGATAAGATACATGTTAGTGAAAAATAGCATTTTTGAGTAGTTAAAATACTTTGTAAATGTATAATTATGTTCATATAATATAGTTAAAATCATGAATAATAAAAAAAAACAATAGGAAGTGTTTATAGACCACACTAGTATAAATTAATGTTTTGACTAAAAAAATATATAATACAAATGAAATATAAAATTATAACTTATATTATTGTAGCTAAGGCAACATATTAATTTGTAATAAATTTACCTTTTGTCTTAAAAACATTCATCACAGACTTCTTTGCGATGGTCACCACAAGTTGGTTACGTCCTGGGTATGACGTTAAACTGCCTCTTCCCACCTAACCATTCCCTAATTCCTACCAAATCCCCCTCCAGGGTCTATAAGTACCCGTCCTCTGACCGTTCCAGTGCATGGCTCGCTGGGAGTGCTTAAGCCGGCACTAGGTGCCCTATCTGGTGTCGGTGAGAGCTGATGTGAGCTTGTCTCTGCCGAGGCGTAAGTCATGTACTGGTTCAGAAGCCAGCCACTTCGGTCCTTGGTCAGGAAGTGTTCAGTAGGCAGGGGTGTCGGAGCCCCTGTTGCCACGTGCGAGTCCAAGTTGTGCGCGTATTCCCGACTTGGTAAACGATGGAAACCGGGCCTCGGGGAACTGAGGTAGGGTTGTCCCCTAAGCTACGGTTTGTGGGACACCCGAGGGCATGCCCGCTCCCGGTGAATCGGCCCGCACTGCTAAACACGATGCGCTGGTGACCTTATATATGGATACTCAAAACCACTCGCCCCACCCTTAGGGCAAGAATTCGGAGTAAGAGATTACGATCCAGAGAAAAAGAGACAGTTGTCGGATTCTGAAAATGAATCATACATAAAACAAAGGAAAGTGGAAGAAAAAGTAAGAGCTGAAAATACGAGCATTCCAACTCCACTATATCTAATCGTGAGTCATAAGGATGAGGGCAAAACCCTAACGAAGGTTAGTCCTTTCCTTATCAACAAGGCTTTTGTTTCCTCAGGCGGTCAGCCTAAATCTGTGAACAAATTAAGGAATGGAACTATCTTGGTGGAGGCTGCGAACTACATCCAAGCCAAGAAATTCCTTCAGATGACGAGTTTTTTTGATCAGGTGGAAGTCGTCGTTCAACCGCACTCCTCACTGAAACACATCCAAGGGAATCGTCTTCTGCCGTGACCTGATGGAGTGTAGTGAGGAAGAAATCAAGGACGAGCTGCAATGCGAAATGGTAACCGATGTGGTCAGGATGCTTCGGACGGAGAATGGTAGAAAGGTTCCTACTCCTGGTCTAATACTGACCTTTGCAATTCCCCAACCCCCAAAAACTATCAAGGCTGGGTACTTATCCCTTACTGTACGGCCATACTTCAAAAATCCGCAGCGGTGTTTCCGTTGTCAGAGATTCGGGCACTCTACTAAGACATGCTCGGGCCCTGAGACTTGTTCCCGTTGCGGCGATGAAGGCCACCAAGAAGAAGGTTGCAAGAACGACGTCAGATGCGTAAACTGCAAGGGCAAACACGCGGCCACCTCGAAGGAGTGTAGAGTTTACATAGAGGAAAAGGAAGTATTGAAGATTGCCACTCTTAACAAACTTTCCTTCAATGAAGCCCGCAAAGAGTATAGGAGAAGAATCGCTCCAACCCCTAAAAAGGGAGTCTCGTACTCCGAAGCTGCTTCAGCCCCAGTCCAATCCGCACAGTGCCCGTCATGTACCGCCTTGGAGGTTATGGTACTTAATTTAACAGAGCAGGTTGCTGCTTTGGTTAAGCAGCTTGCAACCGGTACCGGACAACATCCGTTGGCATCCACCAGTAATCCTTCCCAAGCAGTCCACACGCCCCATACTAAGACCACCACACAGATTCAAGCTCGCACAACAGTTACTCCTACTTTCAGAGATAAGGTGCAACAAAATACGAAACCTGCCTTATCTTTGGAAGAGAGAAAAAAACTCACCGACAAACTAAAGAAGAACATTCAAACAAAATCAGACAATAGATCAAAATCCCTAGTAAAAAAGACTAACTCATCCTCGTCCAGATCCTCACAATTATCACTTGATGATGATATGATTGAGGACCCTTTGGAGATGCAGACGGAGTTCCAAACTGTTCATGGTAACTTCCGTCCTGTGTCTAAGCAAAGAAAAAAAAATTACGATGAATTAGCACAAAATAAAATATATAATATTAATATATGCTGTTACAATGGAATATTAATGGTTTGAGAAGCCACTTTGAAGACTTAAAATTACTTATAAATACAAGAAAACCTAAATTTATTTGCCTACAAGAGACAAAATTGTCTCCTCATACTCGTTTCAAACAAAATGGTTATGGACATCTTTCGCTTAGATCATCACCAACAAATTGCCTGTGGAGGTGTGGCTATTCTAGCAGATTCTTCTGTTAATGCTAGAGCCTTGAACATCGTCACAAACCTCCAGGCAGTAGCAGTTTCAATCGACGTTCCTTTTAAATTAACCATCTGCTCCATATATATTCCACCTTCCCCTTTTGATTTATCTCTTGATGATCTACGTGACCTGTACAGCCAACTCCCTTCTCCTTTCTTGATGGTTGGTGATTTCAATGCACACCATCGCTCTTGGGGTTCCAGCCATTCTGATCGGAGGGGTAACATGGTTGCGGGATTGTGGGATGAAGTGACAGCGGTCGTTTCTCAATGACGAGTCGGCCACTTACATGTGCCCTAGGACTGGCATATGGTCGGCAATCGACCTGTCAATCTGCAGTCCGGTCGTGGCAACTCGAGTGCATTGGTCCGTACTTCCCGACCTGTCAGGGAGTGACCATGCGCCCATTGCCGTGGCTTTTCAATCCTTTCCGTCTTTCGACAGGCAGGTGTCCCAGGTGGAAAATTAAGAGGGCTGACTGGAACGAGTACAAAAAGAACATGGTTTCTCAAACTAGTAATATCGAACTAAACGACATAAATACAGCCACTGAATTATTTACATGTAATATTATAACATCCGCAGAGCGGAGCATTCCAAAATCCTCAGGTTCACCAAAAACAAACGCCAGGTTTCTTGGTGGTCTGAAGAATGTTCGGCGGCTCTAAAGGAACGTCGAAAATGTTTAAGACAGTTCAACAGATCACCGAATGAAGAAAATTTAAGTAGGTACAGAAGAGCACGGGCAAAAGCAAGACAGGTTTTTAGACAGAGACGGCGGCAGTCCTGGTTGGACTACACAGATCTAATAAAACGAACAACTCCTGCATCTGATGTTTGGAGGAAGCTTCGATCTGTTTGCTGCAAGACCCCCCCACCTTCTCTTATTGCTCTGAAAAATGGTACCGATGTGGTAACTGATCCCTTGACAGTTTCCAATTTACTCGGCTCACATTTTGCGGAAATTTCAAAAACGTCATCTTACAATAGGGAGTTTCAAAATTTCAAAACAAATACAGAAAGACATCCTCTAAATTTAAAATATCAATAACAACTCTCCTTTAAACCTTCCCTTTACCATTGATGAACTTGATTCATCACTAAAGGCGACATCAAATTCTGCCCCAGGTCCCGATAACATACATTATGCTATGTTGCGGACGCTCACACATTATCGCTCTCCAAAAACCCGGCCAAGATAGAACTTCTCCAGGAGCCTATAGACCAATTTCGCTTACTAGCAGTCTCTGCAAAGTATTCGAAAGGATGGTCAACAGACGTCTTGTTTGGTTTCTGGAGAAAAATAATCTTCTTTCACCCTCCCAGTGCGGATTCCGACAAGGCCGGTCTACTAGTGACCATCTACTTGCCTTGGAATCGGCAATCCTGAATTCCTTTATTGAAAGAAAACAATTGATCGCCGTATTTCTTCGACATTTCCAAGGCTTATGACAAGGCTTGGAGAAGGGGGATATTAAATGCTTTAATATCTTGGGGTGTAGGGGGCCACATGGTTTCTTTTCATACAGGGCTTCTTGTCGGAAAGAACCATACAGGTCAAACTTGGGAACACCATTTCCGATTCCTTCACGCTGGAAAATGGTATTCCACAAGGTAGCGTTCTAAGTTGTACTCTGTTTGCCATTGCAATCAATAACATATCGTCCTGCGTTACCCCTCCTGTGCGCTGTTCTTTGTTTGTAGATGATTTCTCTATTTACATCTCTACAAAGAAGCTAGCGGTGGGGGAGAGAGCTTTACAGCTTACCATCAACAGGCTTGAACAGTGGTGCGGAGTTACAGGTTTTTCTTTTTCGCCACCTAAAACAAAAGCCATCGTTTTCTCCAGAATGCGTACCGTTGAGCAGCCAACGCTCTCTTTGCTGGGTCAGAGAATTACTACTTGTGACAATATCAAATTCCTGGGTCTCACATTTGATACCCGGCTAACTTGGGTGCCTCACCTGAAAGACCTAAAAGATCGATGCGTGAAGCGCTTGAACATACTGAGAGCTTTAAGCGGAACAAAATGGGGGGCTGACAGGACATGCATGCTCAGGTTCTACAAAGCCACCATCCGTTTCCTGTATAGATTATGGATGTCAAGCATATGGGTCCGCAAGACCCAGTGCTCTCAAAATGCTTGACCCAGTCCATAATTCTGCTTTAAGACTGGCCACTGGAGCTTTTCGATCTTCTCTCTCCTATTAATAGTCTTCTCGCAGAAACGGGAGAACCCCCTCTTTCGCATAGACGACAACAACTGTCCCTAAACTATGTTCACGCTCTTTCAGGGAAGCCAGAAAACCCTGCGTTTGAACCGGTCCTGCGAAATCCACTCTATAATTCTTTCCTAGCGAGACCAAATCTTCCTTCACCTTTAGGCGTTAGGGCCAAATCCTACGCTTATGAAATAGGCCTAAATGATTACCAGTTTAAATTCGTTCATCAATGTGATATCCCACCCTGGAGCGTCTCTCAATGCCAAAAATTATTTTAAATCTCTGTAGGTTTAAAAAAGTCTCCACTCCAGAAACAGTCTACCAACAAGAATTCCGTCAAATACTAGGCAGCCTCGCACCTTGCGATGTTTTGTCTATACTGACGGGTCAAAGGAACGTTGTAGAACTGGATGTGCTTTCGTCACTGGGGTTAGACGATACGGGTTTCGTCTCCCCAACGACTCTTCCATTTTTCACGGCCGAATTAACAGCCATCCAAAAGGCCCTAAATATAACGTTTCCTATGACTAAAAAATTGGTTATCTGCAGCGACTCCCTTAGTGGTATACAAGCCATCAGCGACATGTTTTCAAAACACATAATCATCCGCGAAATATGGCACTCTTTGTCGTCCCTTCAGTCCAAAGGTGTTGCTGTCTTTCTTGTCTGGGTACCTGGCCACATTGGAATATCCGGAAACGAGCTGGCAGATAGAGGAGCCAAAGAAGCATTGGAACTCCAGCCTTACACCGCACGGATAATTTCCTCCGACATTATTCCGGTAGTGAAGGGCAAACTGAAAGCCAAATGGAATACCGAGTGGCAGGCAGTCGTTAACAACATGGGCGTCATTTCAGCTTTTTAACTGGGGTGGCAAGATCTACTGGGGGGTATGGAATACCCCCCAGGTGGAGGGGGGGTCCGGGGCCCTCCCCCGGAAAATTGTAAGAAACTGGCTTTAAATTTGTTAGTATTTTAAGCTTTTTCAAGCTATTTTTACAAAAATTTTACTGCTAACAACTTAGCCTAAAACAATAATTTTTAATGAATTGAGTTATTAACTAAACCACAAGGTCCACAAGTGAGGTAATTATTGTTCACACACAACTCAAAAGTGTGCCCAATTTTAATTTATGTGTGCCCAGCCCGTTTGTTTTTTATAAAAGGAAAAATCAAGTAAACATGATCAAACAAATTTCACTTTATTCTATGTAACCAGACTGCATCCACAAGTTAGTTTTAAACAAAATGAAGCCTTCTCTTCTGGCTTGAATTGAAGTCATCAATTACTTTTGAAATGTCTATTTCTACACTCCTTTCAATAGCCAAAAGGGCTAACGAAGACAACCTCTCCTGGCCAATAGAGTTTCTAGTATATGTCTTTAACCGCCGTAAGCATGAAAAGGATCTCTCACACGATGCCGAGTTCATTGGAATTGTATAGTACAAACGAAAAAGTTCAAAAAGCATAGGGAACACACTTTTCAAAGATGTTTGTACAAAAACGTCAGCTCTTTCTTGGATACTTTTGCTTCTTGATTCCTCCGTTCTGTTAAAACAGTTTAGTTCAGACAGAAGAATGTCATAGTCTAAACTATAGTATTTACACACATACTGTACACTGGCTGTGTCTATATCACTTCCACCTAGAACTTTGCTTAAGTGGTTAAGTACATCTAGGTTGTTTTCTTGAAGCCTGGCCTCTATCTCCTCGCTTAGGATATCAATAACTGGCCAGAGGATTGAAACTTTGTAGTACTGTTGTACAGATTCAAATGGAGCTTTACTCCCACCCCCGATTTTTGAGGGAATTTTGCCCTTTCTTGGCAACTCGGCAGCTCTAAACCCGCACGTGTCAGCAATTTCTGTGCAGTGATTGAACAACTTGGTGAAAAACTCATCTGTTCTGAAGGATTGCAAAACTTCAAGTGTGCTGTTTTTTACAGATTTCACAACTTCATAGGTCACACACTGCTTGACTGAAGGGTCTTTGACAGTATGTCACATTGTGTTAGAACTCTCCTGAGTAATAGAAGGTCAAATACAAAGTTGAAGTCCTCCATATTTTTCAAACAAAGCATTGGCTTGTCCACCACTGTCAGGGTCTGTTTCAGAAATCTCTCGTAGTGTCGTAAGAGTGGCATCAAAATTATCTAACAAAGAACGCACTGCTTCGACACGGCAAGCCCATCTGGTATCACTCAAAGACTTCAATGTTGCTGTTCCACCACTAAAGCTTTTTGCACTTTTTTGAATGTTTTCAAAAACAGCATGTCTTTTAGTTGATTTCTCAATGAAGTTTGTAAAGACTTTGAAGCACAAAGAAGGTGTTTCTTATTGAATTCACGCTTGTGCAACAGCTTACAATGCACAAGTTCAATATATGTGCATTGCAGTGAATGTACATTGCCATGGGGGCTTCTTGTATAATTCTAGCTGCCACTCCTTTGTAGGGACCCCTCATGTTCGAAGCCCCATCATAGCACTGAGCACGCAGATGTTTAATATTCAAGTCCAGTGAAATCAAAACGTCCTTAAGTACATTTGCCAGTGTATCGCCATCAGTTCTTCTAGCACGGTAAAACCCCACACAAACGACTCATGAACTTCTAGTTTATCATTAACATGTCTCAAGACAATAGCTACTTGCTCGTGCTTTGCTATGTCTTGGGTCTCATCAGCTATAATGGCAAAAACATTTGCATCTTTAACTTCTTTGGCAATGTGCAACTTAATTTGTTCCCCAATTATGGACAGAAGCTCATTCTGGAAAGTCGCTGAAGTATATTGAAAATTTTTGCGATGCTCTACAAAGAATTTGTTTACTAAACTATTATCTTTGGAACGAAGCCTCATCAGCTCCAAAAAGTTTCCTCTGTTTTTTGAATCTGTAGATTCGTCATGACCTCTTAGAGCAATAGATTGTCTCCCACAAAATATCAGGGATTCACACAAAGCCTCTAAGTACAATCTGTTTTCTTGTACTTCTTCTGAATACTTTTGATTTACTTTTTCAAATAACAGTGCCACTTTTGTCGGCTTCTCTTAAAGAACTGAGTTTAGTGTTACTACTTCGATGCGAGTTACTCTTTTCATGATTCTCAAATACTTTTACAGCTTTCTTCCATTTGGAAAACCCACTGAGTGTAAATACATTTTCTGCATTTTTTTCTTCTGGGCTGTAAAACGAACGGCAGGCAAAACAGAACGCTTTGTCAGTTAGAGGACTGTATTCCAGCCAAGGATACAGTTTATACCACTCTGGCCTAAATTTCCTACCATCCGTTTTAGGGAAATTTAATTCTCGTGGTTGGAATGAGCCTTCCCTAAAAAACGCCTTAGCCAAACCTGGGCCATGAGCAGGATCACGTTTATTAATTACAGTGATTGTCAATTGGTCAGATGAAACTAGAGGAACAGCTAGGACTCTGCACTTCATCTGTAGGAGTAGTTGTGGTATCTTCATTTGTAGTTGTGGTTGTTAACTGAGCCGATGACGAATCTAAAACGTCTACTACAGCCGGTTCTGGTTCATGTTCCAAAACAACTCCTTCTGGTAGTTCATCTTCTAACCGTTTCTTTTTTGTTTGCTGGGCCTGAGCTAAAGTAGGACAGCAACGAACTCTGCCCTTTTTTGTTCTTCTGAGCCTGAAAAAAAAACCCCATTAAGAATAGCAAAAGAACATTTAAATAATGGCAAAATGCTACTAGAACACAGAGTCCTAAACCTAAAATTAATACAAGTCTAATATAACATGGCATAGGCTTTGCACAATTTTTTTGATTTTGGGCGCTATTGTGTGTGACAACTATTTCTCATCTCTTTGTTTTGACATCGTACCATTTGATAGGGGATTGAAAGGGCAACAAAAAAGATGCCCTGACATTTGACTTCAAGTTTATGGTTTTCATACAATTTAGGTTAAGAAATTTTAAATGGCAATCATTTTTGAAACTAATGATTGAATTAAATTGGTAATTCTTCTGAATATGGATATTGTATTAGATAAAAACCATGCCAAGTTTGAGTTAAATCGGTCAAAACATTCTCGAGATATAAATAAAAATTTAATAAAACAAAATGGTAGATATCTCAAAAACGGTGTTTTTAAGAAAACCATTATTCTTCATTTTTACTTTATTTTGATTTATCTACCAAAGTTTTGTTTTGTAATTTTGGGAAATTTTGTGTAAAATTTGTATCGGAATAAACACAGCCTAACAGCCAATGAGTAAAACAGTCATACTTTTTATTTGCATACTGTAAACTGTACTTAAGAAGCTGTAGGCGTACACGAAAACCCAAGTCTGCCTACATTACCAGGTTTTCGAAATAGTTTAAAATTTGCTATTAATCTGGTATTTTTATTACACATAATCTTTTTTTGCCTAAAGATAAAGTTCATTTAGTGGCCTTACTCTACGAGTTGATTGTAAAACATGTATTTTAAATAATTGCAAGACCATAAAAGATCTGGATGTTTACTAATTATTTTGTATGACCTTTTTAGTCATTGGCTCTTCGACACAAACGTCTGCAGCCTGACAGCCACGGCATTGCAAAAACAGCTGTCAAACACAGGAAGGCGGGAGTTATTAAAATGACAGTAAACATAACCTAATTAGAGGTATAAGCTGAAATTACTTAATTTCAGGTGATTGGATGGTATCGTTGTTATTTTTACATATATAGGTTAAAGTAGTGTTGCGTTAAATGTGAGGTTTATATGACATCGGTAAAAGCATTTAGGTGGCCAAACAAACAAAAATAAACCTAGTATTCCATACCGTACTATAAAACAAGCTACTTCCCTTATATATGCAAAAACTTCTCCTATACCAACCAATTACACCTATAAAATGTTTAAACAACTAAAACCATAACCGTAACAATGCAGAACTAACTGGCAGAACTAATAAAGTTAGAAGTTGAGGTTATGTTTTTTGGGGGCCATTTATTGAAATCTAGTCAGTAAAAAGATTTTCTATTTTTCAGCATTAGGCCTAGTTGGATGTAAACAAAGATGGGGAAACTCCAGAAACTGACCAACACCTAAGTTTAACCTACGAAATAAGAAATAACTGAACTAAACTTACCATCTCTTAGTCCATGCAATCATACGACGGTTCACTTGAAATGTAATTCACATCGTACTGCAACTGCACTAATCGAATACATCTACTGAGGAGTAAGGTTAAAGTAGGCAGGCGACACGACAGACGTTGTCTGCTTCTAGCTGTAAAGACAATATACTACAACAGGTGCCCTGTTGCCAAATCTCCCTCGCCAACTGTGTATTACAGAGTTGCCGTTTCCAGACGGCAGACGAGAAGCAGCCTACATTGCTCATTCTCGCTCTTCACGCATTTAATGTTCCTTATTTCATTTCGTAAATTCTACTACACCAATATTTCATTTTAAGTTTATGATTTACAAGTTTTTAAAAGACGTGCTATCTTTTCTGTGCTAAACTAAGCAAAATTAATGGAGAATTGATAAAGTTAAAAGGTTCCCTATTGGTAGACTTGTATTTTCCAGTTTTAAGTAAGTTATATGTAAATTATTTAGACATTTACTTCAAAATTCTGGGGTGGCAAAAATACCGGGCTCCACAATTCTGGGGTGGCAACTGCCACCCCTTGCCACCCCCAAATTACGCCTATGGTTAACAACAAGTTACGTCGTATTAAAGACTGCGTTGGACTCTGGGAGACAGCGAACCGCCTGAGTCGTCGTGAGGAGGTTGTGTTGTGTCGCCTGCGGCTAGGCCATACGCTTCCCACACATGGCTTCCTCATGAGTAGAGATGATCCTCCGGTCTGCGATACATGTGACACTGTTATTACAGTTGAACATATGCTTGTTGACTGCCCTCGCTACTCGGTACATAGGCGCAACTCGAATCTGCCAGCTTCGTTGAACGATATTCTCTGCGACGACGAGACGGCAACTCAAACACTTTTATGTTTTCTGAAAGCAACGTCGCTGATGAACAAAATATAGTATTGTGTTAAGTTTATCTATTCCGATTATCGGTTGTTGTTAATATTTATTAATTTATTATTTAATTTTTATTTATTATTATTATGACAGCTGCCAAATTAGCCTCTTTACAGCTACCTTGGTGGCAGTAAAATTTGTTAAGTTTTTACAGTTTATTTAATTAATGTTATGTACCTTGTACTTATTTTGTTCTATTTATATTTTTAGCCCCTATATGGGTTAAGACCTCTTTACAGTCTTTCCCTTGTTACATGTATTGTTATCTAGTTCTAAGGTTATTTTAAATTATTTACTCAACTACTTGCTTTCATTCCTATTTATATTTTTTTCTTATAGAATGTAATCTATGTTTGCCTAATTGACACCACCAAATACGAGTAGGTGCCAATTTTCTCTTGAGGGCGATGATAACCGCTGCGTTTTTCGCCCCTTATATAAAAAAAAAAAAAAAAAAAAAAAAAAAAAAAAAAAAAAAAACACACAAGTTGGTTTCCTGCATTTTGAACACACAGTTTTCACTTTTTTGTCCTTACAACGTGGACACAAGTGACATCTAGCTTGTTTAGCTAGCTTTGCCGGTGGGTTGAGGGGTAGCTGAGGATCCTCTATGTGTAGAATTGCCTTGATGGTAGCCTTCAGCTCCTTTGGGAGATTTGTTTCCAGTCTTCTTTCCATGTGAGGTCTTGCCAACTGCAGTCCCAGCTCCATTAAAAATTGCCTTCGCTTCATATTCTCTAATGGTACAGTTTTTTTGAACAGGACCATTGCATTAACGCCTGCTTGGTCCAACATACCATAGAACATGCGGAGGGGCCATCGTCTAGTACCTCTTGATACACTGTATGCGTGTACCATTTTATCAAATGTATCTACTCCTCCTTTAGTCGAGTTGTAAAAACTCTATGACTTCAGGCTTTTGGGAGTCTTTATTTACATCAGGTTGGTTATGCATAGTTGACAGAATCAAAACGCATTTGTTCTTTTTTAGGAGTAAATGATGTAAGCATCACTTGACCAGAAAATCCAAATTGTGTTGTGTTGACAGGCTTTTGTTTGTCTGCCAAAAATGAGGTAGGAATTTCTCTTTTGTTGCGCCTTACAGTTCCTACAAGTGTTAAGTTGTGATCTTTGGCCATTTGCTCAACAAGAGGCACAGACATAAACCAGTTATCACATGTTATGTTGCGACCCGTACCATGTATTGTTTTTGTCAGATTGTTTACATAATAATCAGCTGAAGTTTTACCTGGGTCTTTACCAATGTACGGAATTGCATCAATCATGTAGTAAGTGCGTGCATCACACATAGTCACTATTTTAATTCCATACTTATCTGGTTTCTTAGCGATATAAACCTTAAATGGACATCGGCCACGAAATGCCAGCAATTGCTCATCAATAGTAACATAAGCATGGGGCTCATAAACTGATTTGCATTTATCAATGAAGTTCATCCAAAGCTCTCTAATGGGGGCAAAATTGTCTTTTGTATTTCGCACGTCTTTGTTGTCGAATCTTAAGCATATCAGTAAAAACCTAAATCGATTTTCAGTCATAACACACTTATAAAACTGTGATCCATAAGGAGACCACATTTCAGAAGTGCTAAGGTGCCCATCTTTCTGTGATCCTGCTGTGTATAGCAAGCCAATCAAAGATAAAATTTCAGTTGAATCAGTATCACATAAATACCTTTGAGGAGAGGTAAATTTTTCTCTACGCTTAGCTATCTCTGTGTTTGTATGAATGACAATCATATTTATGGCTGACTGGTCTAGCAATATTTTAAAAGCATCCTCTTCAGTTGTTATATTTAGAGCTGTTCCCCTTGCATGAGGTATACGAATTATATTTCTATTAGCTGTTCTAGTAGTAGGAGGTGGTACAAGTGACCAAGTATAAACCATTTTTACCTTTTACTATAGGTCCTTGTACTTGAGGACGCAGGATTATCCCGGTTCCGAGTCAGAAGCAGCTGAAGAATCATAGTCGGTCGGGTATTCAGTATTGTCTTCCACAGAAGTTATAGAACTTTGATCTTCATCAATTATCACACTGTCTTCATCTAACATATCTCTAACTATATCACTAAAGTTTGGGTCTATTGTACTTGCCATATTATAATAAAACTTTAAAACTTTAAACACAGCACTCTGCAATTGGACATACACCGAAGGCAACAGGGGTTATACGTCACCCCAAGCAATTATTTATAGTCACTTTGAACTGATCAACACACTTGTTATCTCGCGTGCGGGCACAGACTGGACTGCTTGTAGAATAGATAAAATATCAAGATCGTATTAGCAAGATTGCCACAACAACAACAAAATATTATTCTGTGTGGGGTTACGCGTAACCCCTGTTGCCGTTTCTAGGGATAACCACTACAACACGCATATAACAGCGAAGTAAAACAGACGACTAGCCTGTAAACAAAGAAGTCCACTGCCAGCTGTATAAAGCTGTTTGCCGACAAACATCGAAACTTTTTATGTTCTAACTAGCTGACCCGGTGAACTTCGTTTCACTTACCTCTTAACATAAACCATATTAATTTTAAACCCAAATTAATTATGTATTGCAGAACCGGTAACTTTGTAAAGGCATAATCATCGTAGTATAGGCCATGCTATAGCATCTTAGAACTGTTCAAAATTCAATGAATACAGCGCCTTCTACACCACAGCTGTTGAACAATACCACAATAATTAATAAAGAAAAAACATAAAGGTGTCTTTAAAAAGGTTTTTTTTAATTTCTGTCAGATCAAAGTGTCAGATCACTTTGTTTTTATAATTGGCTGAATTCGTTTGTAACGTGATAGTCACTTTCCTTGAAATTGATTGATTGATTTGTTTTTATAGAAGAAGAACTTTTACAATGCATTGTCCCTTTTGCAAAAAGTGGATAGAACGGCAGAATAAAACAACTACCTGTTCCAGTTGCACTAAAAAATTGTTAAGATGTGACGAATGTTTGACAATAACCGCTGATACTTTCAACTTTTGTATCAAGTGCGGTCACAATTTTACAAGTGCGGTATATTTTATTACATCTGCGAAGCACCCGGCAGGATGCGCTACTCCATTTTCCAAAGGTCAGACTAGAGGTGGGTAGAAAAGGGTTTTCTTATTTTGGCCCTACTCTTTATAATGACCTCCCTTGGGACCTCAAACAAATGGGCATCCTAGCATTTAAGTCTAGAGTAAAATCTCATTTTATGAATACGTCTTAATTATATTTTTTGTTACAATTTATGTGCACCATGAAAATAATGTGTAGTTTTTTAATTTTTAAGTTTGACTTGAGTTACTCTGTAAAACAGTTGTACACTGAGAGACGCTTGAAATAAAGGCATTTTTATTTTATTTTATTTTATTTTAATTTCTGAACGCACCCAACACAGACTAATTACACAGGTTTACAAAAAAATATTTTTTTTTTCTGTAACATTGATCAAAATAGGTATTTCTTATGTATTTTGCCTTGCTAAACACGAAAATAACAATAAAAAGTATGTAGGACGTACGGATTTTTTGATACAAGACATCCTAAGAAAACTTAAGAAAAGTATAGTTTAACAACTATGAGAATAGGGATTTTCAATAAATTGTTGACAGAAATGTTCCAACCAAACTTAAGTTTATTATTATATACATTAAAGTGAATGAATAAAGAACATTTTCACTTCAAGTTGACACTAAAGGCTGTTATTATTATTTTACTTCTTTCTCTTGTGGGGTGTGAAATCTTCCCGTTTCAGGAACCAACAATAGTCGCCCATCATGGAAGGATCCCAGCGGCCTTGATATCTGCTTTCAATTGTTCTGATGTCCTGGTGGAACCTCTCGCCTTGTTCGTCGTTCACTTACGGCTCCCAGATTTTCCGGAAAAATGTCCAAGTGAGAGTGGAGAAAGTGTATTTTTAAAGACATTCGACAACCCATAGATTGGTACGCTTTCAAAAGATCTTGGACTAATTTTTTGTATTTTCCTCCTTGGTATTTCCTAGAAACCCTTTCACAACCTGGACAAATGATTTCCAAGCGGCCAACTCTTTTTTATTGAGTTTTGTTTCGAACTCAGGATCTTTAATCATTTTTCTGATATCTGGACCAGTAAAAACACCTTCTTTGATCTTAGCTTCGCTCAGCTGAGGAAACAAACTGGATAGGTATGCAAATCCTTCACCTTCTCTACTCATTGCCTTTACAAAGTTTTTTATCAATTCCAAGTTTGATGGTGCAGTGGTGGTAGAATTATATTTTCAGGATCTACAAGAGGTATGTTTGAGTATATTTCTATCACCAGGCGTGTAGTTAGACCTTTTTGGCCATTCTTTTTGCTGGTAGTGCTTGTCTGACGCTCTACTATCCCATAAGCATATGAAAGCAACAGTATTTTGTGTAAGCCACCCTGAAGGCCACATAAGAATAGCAACTACTTTTGAAATCTGCACATATTTGCCACTTGTACTCATCGTATTGAATTGCCTTTAGGATGGCTGCCATGTTGTCGTATGTTTCTTTCATTATAACAGAATAAGCAACAGGTTATCGATGGTTTCTTATTACCATTGTGTAATAGGACAGCTTTTAGGCTATATTTGGACGAATCGATAAAAAGACGCCATTCATCCGGTGTATGATTAATGCCAAGTTCATCCATCAGCCCAGTCACATCAAAACAAAACACACATTGAACCCTCAAGTTTAAAGAAGGCTGAAAACTGTACATTTCTTTTTCTAAAGCAAGACACTGTCGTGCCTTTTGCTAGAAGATTCCATTCTTGCAGTCGTGATCCTAACAGTTCTGCTTTCTGTTTAGAGAGGCCTTAATCACGAACAAGATCATTCAATTCGTTTTGTTTGATAAAATGTGGTTTCGTTTGACATCTGAGGGCTCAAAGGTAGGATCGTTAGGGTTATCTGTTTGCTCAGTTACATCTTCACTGTCCATTTGCTGGCAATCATCTTCACTAATATTGGGAATAAAAAAATTTTCCCAGTCCAACTGGAGGGGTGGGAATTGGCAAATCGTCTCCAATTGGAACTGGCTTGATTGCTGAGGGCACGTCTGGGTACTGGATTTTACATTTTTGCTTCTTTGAATATCCCTCAGGGTTTGACAAACAAAAATAACAATCATTGAAAATGGTTGCTAGGCTCCTCACGCCAAACCATTGGAACAGCAAAGGGCATTGACCTTCTGTTCCCTTTGGCCCATTGGATAAGGTTGACCGAACAGCTAATACAGGCAAATATGTGGGGCCCAACTTTTTATCCTGGTCCCCCACCTTGCAGCCAAAATAAAGGAAGTATGCCTTTCTTACCTCTTCAGTTATAGGCCTTCCTTGTGATTTAATGATGTAACCTTCCACACACGTAACAAAAACTTGTCTGGAGGATTTTTACAAAACTCGACGTAAACTAGACCATTACAAAAAAATACTTAAGAAGTGTTGAAATTAAACTGAACACACAACCTCTCTCTTAAAATACCTGCTCACTACTGCTGTTTATCTTGCCCACCCACCACTGCTCTGCAGGGCTGCCAACCACTTTCAGCTTTTAAAACACAAATTATGGTATATGGACTATGACAGCGGTACTATAACATAAAAACTGAGACGTGGTAGGCTATTTATGCTTTCAGTTTTGGATTTTGTAACTTAAAAATAAACAAAAAAACCTTATTTAATGAATGTTACATTTTGTGTGTAAACCTGTGTTATGGATGAGTATAACGGATCAGGTGGTGGGACCAATTGTGTCAATTTTACTTTACCGCCAGCACAACACAAACCTTCAGATTCACCGCTGTATTTAAATGCTTTACAATGTTGACAAATGATTGACATTTCCCCAATTTTATTGTTACAGATGGTTTATGATCTTGTTACATTTCTGGATCGTAGGACAATGCTGCTCGTTCCAGGTTCACAGGAGCATTGCGTTTTGCGGAATCGGTAAATTTCCTTTTCCCAGGCTCGCTGCTGTTGTGATCGATGTGCCCGAACTCGTTTGCATTCTTTGTCTATCCACTTCATTCTGATTTACTGTAGTACGAAAATGTGCCATAAAAATACGACTGTTATCATTATCAGTCTCTTGCTGGTCATCAGTGCGATTAGCGCGTGAGTGAGGTAGCTCGCCGCATATTCGATCTACTTCGAAGACCTTATGTTAGGTCGATTTCTTCTCTGAATTGTAAGCAGTATCTGATATTAATGTTTTCTTGCACTAATAATGTTAACCTATAATTGCGTCAGCTTTTTTACTCAAAATTGCATGCAGTAGTAAGTAAAACATATGATACTGAGAAACTTCGTCATTTGTATTTGTTTCGGCTGTTAAATTAAATTAAGTTAAATACATGAACATAAATCAAAACGTTTGACAGGTAAGAACAGTTTGTATGGGAAAATAAAATTGTCGTTTTTAGTATTTTCCTTGCCGTTTTGTTATATTTTCTCATCGTTTAAACCTTCCCTGGACTTCCACGAACATTTCAAGACCAAAATTAGCCCAAATCGGTTCAGCCGTTCTCGAGTTTTAGCGAGACTAACGAACGGAAATTCATTTTTATTTATATAGATGTAATAAAATCTTATTCATAATATAATATAATCATGGTTTTTATGTAATTTAGAATATGTGTATAAATAAATAAAATAAAAATGTTTATTTTTGAATTCTTAATGATTTCTTTTCGTGACGTCACGGTTAACTGGAGGTTTGGCATTATAGGCGTAGTTTTAGAACGTCCGGTAAACAGGACTTTGGCACTTTATGCATAGTTTTTTAAGACGTCCGGGTAACAGGACGTTGGCACTAAAAAGGGTTAAATACTTTTTTGTGGAACGGAGGGGTGGAATTACAAGCGAAGGTGGAAGACTAAAAAAGGATTACGTGGATTTATACCGGACTCATTTAGGAAGTTGTATAATGAACTCCATGCCTGGCTATTTTCCTGAAAGTGATTTTGAGGGGGACTGCAGCTCCTAAAACATAACAATGGCGCATAGGGCCAAAATAGCATAAATCACATCACGGGGATTTTCTTTCTTTAAAAAAAGGAAGAGGCCGATCCCGTTGTAGCTTTATTTTGCCTGTTTACAATTGCCCGATAAAACGTATAACAGTCACATGATTTGAACCTGCGCTATGTCTATTCATACACCAAAGTTCGACGTCCTCCGTTGTGATAAACTTGCCAAATTCAAAATTGACAATAAGCAAATTGACGTTTGAAATATATTCTTTTCCAATTATCCGTCATCAATAAATACATTTTGAACAAAGAAAAGTTTATGATCATATTTCAATAATATTTTAAACCTGATATGGACTACTTACCAATTATAGATCAGTATCCCATATGGATTTATGTAGTATTAATGTTCTAGTTATTACACAAATGTTTAAAGTACCGTTAATGTTTTGATTTTTTAAATAAATATATGTAACTTTCATTGTTATTTAGTGTGTATTTTTAATGGATTAATATTTAGTAACGTTAATTAATCATTTTTTTTTACGCTGCACCTTTATGGAATGGTGGACATAAGACTACTGGGGAAGGTCTACCCAGTGTGGACGGCGAGGTGAGGTAGTAGTCCACACCGACACCTACACAGTGCAAACTTTCGTCGGAGGGTGGAATTACAAGCGAAGGTGGAAGACTTAAAAAAGGATTACGTGGATTTTATACCGGACTCATTTAGGAATTTGTATAATGAACTCCATGCCTGGCTATTTTCTTGAATGGTCGGCCCTGGACTTCAGTATGACAAGCGCGTGTTCAACGAGATGGTATCCCACTACTTCCCTATCATGTTGGATGTAAAGGGTTGGTTTTATCTCTGATATAGACAGTTAATGTGGCTAAGAATAATATACCGCAACTCTTTAAGTATAAGGATAATCGTCACAAAGATCTGGAGAGACGAAAAAAATACCAAAATCATTCAAATGTGCTACCTCCTTCTTTTAATATTAAAAATCATTGAATTTAGCATGTGACGTCAGAGTGTTCTTTCTCTGTACAAGATCGCCCAAGTTATCACTTTCTATTACATGGGTGGCCAGACACTAACTGCGGCAATGGAGACTGATGGTATTTGGGCTTAGAGGGGGTGCGTGATGAGTGAATGTTTTTTTTCGTGTATACTGTTTTCACATTTTGTTTTTAATCGCGTTGATTATTGTATTTATATTAATAGCTAACCAGGAAAGGCAACGTAGTTTTAATGAATTTCTAACTTTGTTTGTTGTAATTGTAATTGTTAAATAAGAAGACCGTAAGTGAGCTTAAAATCTAAAAAAACGCCCTTATTTATCTATTTATCCTAGCAACGATGGACACCATTTGTAGAAAAATGAATTACTAAAACGACTAGTGTTGTTTACATATTTGTATTTCCACCTTGTAATTCCACCTCGTCGGAGGGTGGAATTACAAGCGAAGGTGGAAGACTTAAAAAGGATTACGTGGATTTATACCGGACTTATTTAGGAAGTTGTATAATGAACTCCATGCCTGGCTATTTTCCTGAATGGTCGGCCCTGGACTTCAGTAAGACAAGCGCGTGTTCAACGAGATGGTATCCCACTACTTCCCTATCATGTTGGATGTAAAGGTTGGTTTTATCTCTGATATAGACAGTTTAATGTGGCTAAGAATAATATACCGCAACTCTTTAAGTATAAGGATAATCGTCACAAAGATCTGGAGAGACGAAAAAATACCAAAATCATTCAAATGAGCTACCTCCTTCTTTTAATATTAAAAATCATTGAATTTAGCATGTGACGTCAGAGTGTTCTTTCTCTGTACAAGATCGCCCAAGTTATCACTTTCTATTACATGGGTGGCCAGACACTAACTGCGGCAATGGAGACCTGATGGTATTTGGGCTTAGAGGGTGTGCTGTGATGAGTGAATGTTTTTTTTCGTGTATACCTGTTTTCACATTTTGTTTTTAATCGCGTTGATTATTGTATTTATATTAATAGCTAACCAGGAAAGGCAACGTAGTTTAATGCATTTCTACTTTGTTGTAATTGTAATTGTTAAAATAAGAACCATAAGTGAGCTTAAAATCTAAAAAAACGCCTTATTTATCTATTTATCCTAGCAACGATGGACACCATTTGTAGAAAAATGAATTACTAAAACGACTAGTGTTGTTTACATATTTGTATTTCCACCTTGTAATTCCACCTCGTCGGAGGGTGGAATTACAAGCGAAGGTGGAAGACTTAAAAAGGATTACGTGGATTTATACCGGACTCACTTAGGAAGTTGTATAATGAACTCCATGCCTGGCTATTTTCCCTGAAAGTGATTTTGAGGGGGACTGCAGCTCCTAAAACATAACAATGGCGCATAGGGCCCAAATAGCATAAATCACATCACGGGGATTTTCTTTCTTTAAAAAAAGGAAGAGGCCGATCCCGTTGTAGCTTTATTTTGCCTGTTTACAATTGCCCGATAAAACGTATAACAGTCAACATGATTTGAACCTGCGTTATGTCTATTCATACCCAAAGTTCGACGTCTCCGTTGTGATAAACTTGCCAAAGTCAAAATTGACAATAAGCAAATTGACGTTTGAAATATTCTTTTCCAATTATCCGTCATCAATAATACGTTTTGAACAAAGAAAAGTTTATGATCATATTTCAATATATTTTTAAACCTGATATGACTACTTACCAATTATAGATCAGTATCCCATATGGATTTATGTAGTATTAATGTTCTAGTTATTACACAAATGTTTAAAGTACCGTTAATGTTTTGATTTTTTAAATAAATATATGTAACTTTTCATTGCTATTTAGTGTGTATTTTTAATGGATTAATATTTAGTAACGTTAATTAATCATTTTTTTTACGCTGCACCTTTATGGGAATGGTGGACATAAGACTACTGGGGAAGGTCTACCCAGTGTGGACGGCGATGGTAGTAGTCCACACCGACACCTACACAGTGCAACTTCGTCGGGAGGGTTGGAATTACAAGCGAAGGTGGAAGACTTAAAAAGGATTACGTGGATTTATACCGGACTCATTTAGGAAGTTGTATAATGAACTCCATGCCTGGCTATTTTCTTGAATGGTCGGCCCTGGACTTCAGTATGACAAGCGCGTGTTCAACGAGATGGTATCCCACTACTTCCCTATCATGTTGGATTGTAAAGGTTGGTTTTTATCTCTTGATATAGACAGTTAATGTGGCTAAGAATAATATACCGCAACTCTTTAAGTATAAGGATAATCGTCACAAAGATCTGGAGAGACGAAAAAAAATACCAAAATCATTCAAATGTGCTACCTCCTTCTTTTAATATTAAAAATCATTGAATTTAGCATGTGACGTCAGAGTGTTCTTTCTCTGTACAAGATCGCCCAAGTTATCAATTTCTATTACATGGGTGGCCAGACACTAACTGCGGCAATGGAGACTGATGGTATTTGGGCCTTAGAGGGGGGTGCGTGATGAGTGAAATGTTTTTTTTCGTGTATACCTGTTTTTCACATTTTGTTTTTAATCGCGTTGATTATTGTATTTATATTAATAGCCTAATACCAGGAAAGGCA